>NC_069361.1:13636363-13939393 GCF_021730395.1 Mercenaria mercenaria | reverse complement strand
TTCCCTGCTGATCTGTGTATTACTCCATCCACTTTAACAAAGATTGACAATGATTATGTTAAGCTTATGTGAACATGTAATACCATAATACATTTACAGAATGTAGACTTTGGTCAAAATTTAAAAACAAAGCAATACGATTTTGTTTTTTTTTGAAAACAAGGTTTGCACTACACAGAAATAATGTCCAAAGATACATTTTAGACGAGTGCTGTACATACAAATAATACAAAAGCTGTCAGAGGAGACTGACTGCTTGATTCTATATTGAATAGTGTAATACGGCAAATATGTGGAAACTGGAGCTGTCACTACAGTTAACAAGCAAATTCTGTGAATTTATAACCTGCGCCAAATAGGTTGTTTTTGTAATGAGGGGGACTATATTTTTAAAGATATTAAACTTCTAGATATACACAAATTATGTTTAATAGGACTGTGCCATGTTTTACTATGGCAACGGTGTCAAGCGTGAAATTATTCTTTTGTGAAAGTTGTATACAGTGGATAAGGGGAACTTTCAAGCAATTAGCATGACCAGAATTATCAATTTTTCATGTTAAATATTTGCTGACTTTTTTTTACTTAAATAATAACGGGAATTTTATCGGTGTCTGTCAAAGACTGAAAGAAGAAATAATAAGGTACTGTCTCAAGCATGTAAACGGCATCATTACGAGCATTAGATTTAAACAAGAGCTGTCCGTAAGACAGCCAAGCTCGACTATTCGAAATATTGTCACAGAAGCAGGAAATTATTACCCAAAATGTTAAATATCGAAAGAGTTTTAAGTTCAAAAGGGGATATAATTTGACCAAAATGCGTATCAGAGTTATGGGACTTGATGCTATCACCTAGTTTTATAACCCCGAAGAAACATGTTAAGTTTCAATTCAATATCTGCATTAGTTTTGGAGATAGTAACTTGCATGTAAACTTTAACCAGAATATTCTAAGTCCAAAAGGGGGCATAATTTGCTCAAAATACATGTTAAGAGTTATGGAACTTGACCCAGTGAGGGTGGTAATTGACCTAGAAAAAGAATAAATAAGTTTCAAAGCTATCTGCCTTTTGGTAATAGCTGTGTGTACTTGCATGCAAAACTTTAACCAGGATTTTCTAAGTCCAAAAGGGGGCATAATTTGCCCAAAATACATGTCAGAGTTATTGGACTTGATTCTATCAACTAGTTGTATAACCCTGAAGACACATGTGAAGTTTCAATTTAATAACTGCATTAGTTTTGGAGATAGTAACTTGCATGTAAAACTTTAACCAGGATTTTCTAAGTCAAAGGGGCATAATGCCAAATACAGTCAGGTTGGCTTATTATCATAGTTGTATAACCTGAGAACATTAATTTCATTTATACTGCTATTGGAGATATAACTGATGTAAACTTTAACCGATTTCTATCCAAAGGATATTTGCCAAAATAATGCAGTAGGACTTGACCCATGAGGCTGGTAAGATCTAGAAAAAGAAAAAATAAGTTTCAAATCTATATGCCTTTCAGTAATAGCTGTATGTACTTGCACACAAAACTTTAACCAGAATTTTCTAAGTCCAAAAGGGGGCATAATTTGGCCAAAATGAAGGTCAGAGTTATGGGACTTGGTGCTATCAACTAGTTTTATAACCCCGAAGACACATGTGAAATTTCAATTCAATATCTACATTAGTTTTGGAGATAGTAAGTTGCATGTAAAACTTTAACCAGAATTTTCTAAGTCCAAAAGGGGGCATAATTTGCTCAAAATACATGTTAGAGTTATGGAACTTGACCCAGTGAGGTTGGTAATTGACCTAGAAAAAGAATAAATAAGTTTCAAAGCTATATGCCTTTAAATGATAGCTGTATGTACTTGCATGCAAAAACTTAACCAAGGTGTGACGCCGACGCCGACGCCAGGGTAAGTAGAATAGCTAGACTATTCTTCGAATAGTTGAGCTAAAAATGAACATTGTCATCAATTAGCGTCAATTAATCCTGCACGTCATGTTTTCATCACGTTCTCGCAAATGACGTCAAAACTCAACAAGCCCCAAAATGTTGTGGCGTGACACATATAGTAGTGATCTATATCTGTATAAAGTTTCATGAAGACCCACCAATGGATTAATTTGTTATGTGAGCATTTATTGATTATAACCAATTAAAGGGCAATAACTCTGGTTACTGAAGTGATCCTGATAAAAGCTGCTCATGAATGTGCACCCTATCATGATCTACGTTTGTGTAATCCATCAGTAAGTTGCTTAAGATACAGTCAAAAATATTTTTTTCTACCAAATCAAGGAGAACAACTCTACCTTTTTTACTGGGACAAGGGGGATATTAATGAAAATGAGCAAAGACCTTGTGCTAATTAATAATTAAGTGAGATTTGGTGATTCTAGCTAAAACACTTTTTGAATTATATGAACATATACACGGACGGACAGACAATGCCTAAACATTATCCTTCCATCATCGGCAGTGGATAATAATACCCCAATATAATGCTTTGTCAGAGGAAACAAAACATTTCATTTGTAAAGTTTCTGAATTGACAAGAAAAATTCAAGTAAGTGAAGAAAATAGGAGATATGGTTGCTGTAAACCTTCATCCATCCCACAAAAAACAAGCAAATTCAATGAATTGGTATCCCCCACCGAAAGGGTTTGTGGTGAGGAACGGCAAAACATATACCCGACAAAAAGTTAAGGATGTTACTAAGAAGCAAATAATTTCATTAGTCAAAATCATTGTAACAGAAAATAAATGCCTTTTTTTAGGGGGGGGTACAAAATTCAAAATTCACATGTTGACGGATGCATGATCGGGGTGGTGGAGAATGAGGTGGGGGGAACATTACAACTTTGCATGTTGATAAAATATTCAAATATTCATGGAAGATTTGAAAAAAAGAATAATAAAAAGGAATGATTTAATGGGTGGGGGGAGATGGGGTGCGACCAAGGCAAGGTGGTGACCAGGTGTGGGTACACAACTTCACATGTATATAATAAATGTTCATGGAAAAGAATGAAAGAAGTTTAATGAAGTTCTACCAATTGGTTGGTTTGTTATGTACAAATCTGTGGATTTTTTAACAATTAAAGGCAATAACTCTAAGGGAAACTGAATCCAAAAAAAAAATTGACTGGCATTATCGCAGTAAACTGGTTCATGTTTATTTCAAGTTTTATGAAATTCTATCTGATAGTTACTGAGAAATGGCTGCAGACAGACTTTTTTTCATTAAATCAAGGGCAATAACTCTAAGGGAAATTGACCAATCCAAAAAAAAAACTTGACGGGCATCATCTCAGTATGTTGGTTCATGTTTATTTCAAGTTTCATGAAATTCTATTTGCTAGTTACTGAGAAATGGCTGCGGACGGATGGACGCACTGATGGACGGACAACGCCATTTCAATACCCCACTCCCGATTTCATTGGTGGGGGACAAAAAACTGTCATGCACATATACACTAAACTAGAGCTACTTTTGAGAAAAGCGCATGTCTCCCACAACTGCCTAATCATCTAAACACTAAGTCAGTGTTTTTATACTGTTTAGTCACAACAAATATACCTTTGAAGAGTAAAATGGCTGATTTTCAGTAACTCAAGGGCCATAATTCTGAAGTGCCTAAGCCAATTTTGCTAGTTATCGAACCTGGGAGAGGAATTATGGTCATACACATTTTGTTCAAGTTTGGTGAAGGTCGGAAAAAAAACCGTCTGACTTGGAGTGCGGACAAGATGAATGATTTTTGGTGCATGTTTGAGAATGAAGACTTCAGCATTTTTATGAGTCTAGGTGATTCATTAGTTATTGTCAAGGGCCATAATTCCGAAGTGTCTTAACCGATTTGGCTAGTTATCAAACTTGGCCAAGGTCTTATTTGCAAACACATTTTGTTCGAGTTTGGTGAAGATCGGATACGAAATGTTTGACTTAAGAGTGCAGACAAGATGAATGGTTTTTGGTGCATGTTTGAGAATGAAGACTTCAGCATCTTTATGCATCTAGGTGATTCATAAATTATTGTCAAAGGCCATAATTACGAAGTGTCTTGGCCGATTTAGCTAGTTATCGAACTTGGCCGAGGTCTTATGGTCAAACACATTTTGTTCAAGTTTGGTGAAGATCGGATGAGAAATATTCGACTTAGAGTGCGGACAAGATGAATGGTTTTTGGTGCATGTTTGAGAATGAAGACTTCAGCATTTTTATGCATCTAGGTGATTCATAAATTATTGTCAAGGGCCAAAATTCCGAAGTGTCTTGGCCGATTTAGCTAGTCATCGAACTTGGCCAAGGTCTTATGGTCAAACACATTTTGTTCAAGTTTGGTGAAGATCGGATGAGAAATATTCGACTTAGAGTGCGGACAAGATGAATGATTTTTGGTGCATGTTTGAGAATGAAGACTTCAGCATTTTTATGAGTCTAGGTGATTCATTAGTTATTGTCAAGGGCCATAATTCCGAAGTGTCTTAACCGATTTGGCTAGTTATCAAACTTGGCCAAGGTCTTATTTGCAAACACATTTTGTTCGAGTTTGGTGAAGATCGGATACGAAATGTTTGACTTAAGAGTGCGGACAAATGAATGGTTTTTGGTGCATGTTTGAGAATGAAGACTTCAGCATTTTTATGCATCTAGGTGATTTATAAATTATTGTCAAGGGCCATAATTCCGAAGTGTCTTGGCCGATTTAGCTAGTTTCAGCATAATATCTAGTTTTATAGCTTTAAATTTTCATTTGGTACATACAGGGATACTTGAACAATCCACGCCAAAAGGAAAGTTTTAGAGCAGTGTGTATGTTCCGAATTCATTTCTTTCAAATCTATCCTGGTTGAGCAACTAAGACAGACAAAGGGAGGTAACAATAATCTTGTGAATCAAATCCACATTAATGAGAGGTTAGTGATTTGAAGTCAGTGACCTTAACCACTCCTCCATGGAGGCCTCAAGTCTTTTAACAGTATGTTGATATAAAGTTCCTAATATATAAAGCATATTACCTCCACCCCCTCCTAATAAACTAGTATTTGCAGCATTACAGATGACGTCTATTTCCAGTGTTGTAATGTCTCCACGCCACAATGATATCTTCATGTTTAATTCCTCATCCACATCAAACAAGGGATTGGCAGTCCTCTTTACTGAGAATACAATGTAAAATAATTGTTTATCTGCAATACATGTAAGTGTAAACATTAATAACTGAACAGACAATAGCTTCAAACCTCACTATACATGTGTCCATAGAACACTGATGCCCCACCATTTCCTGCCACTTTACTGTCATACGTTACTTGTTGACAACGCAAAACTATGTAAATTTTTACATTACCTAAGATTGCAGTATGAGTCATTAGTGGGGTGGGGTGGAGCATGGATACTACAAAACGTCATCAAGAAACGCAAGAAGAGTATTTTTTGAGGCGGAAGGGGTAAGATAGGGTGACCTAGTGAACTAGTTCTTTACCAAGTTTAAAAACTAACATAGATTTCATATAGAAAACTATTTTGACAAAGTTATACGAAGATCTAGCACAAAATATAAACCTAGGTGTTTACAAGTGTTTTTTTTTAATGATCTGCTCAAGCGACATAGTTGTTGATCCTGGGTAACCCAATTTTGAATTTTAGAAAAACATCAGAGAGTTTGAAAAAGTTTAAATAAGATCAAGTAGACAATGTGGCCTCTAAAGTGTTATTAAGGATTTTCTAGGAATTGACCTAAGTAGTTTCTGAGCTGAGGTTACCTGATTTTAAATCTGACCTGGAATTCAAAGAGACATACATTCTGACAAAGTTTTATGAAGATCAGGTACAAAATTTGGCCTCTAGTCCTAACAACGTTTATCTAGGATAAAATAGTTTTTGACCTCAGGTAACCCAGTAGATTTCAGTGACAAACATTCGTACAAAGTTTTATGAAGACCAAGTAGAAAATATAGCTTTTAGAGTGTTGAAAAGGTCTTCCTATTAACAGAACCCATATGACCCAGTTTCAGACTCATTCAAGATTTTATTGAAGGTAACAAGCTGACTTAGTTTCATGAAGACTGGGACACTATTGCAATCTCTAAAGTGTTAACAGTAAAATAGTTGATGATGCACGGCAACGGACGGCGGCGGACACAGGGCAATCACAACAACTCTCCTTGGAACTAAAAATCTGACTGACCTCTTTTACAGTAGCATGGTAGATTTATTGTTCTTCAAATGATTTCCTTAATTTCAATGTCAAAAAAATTATGAAACATATACATATATGTATAACTACACAACGTTCAAACTGACCTTTTCCATCAATATTTCCAGCATAGTCTGTCCATGACTTTACTTGATCAATTTCTACAAATTTCTTGCCACAGCTGTAAAGTCCCCTCTTTTCCCCCAATGGCAGCTTCAGATAATACTCTGAAACAAATATGAATCAAGTATGCAATTTAATGTAGGATCTATAAAATCTATTCTGTTAGACTTTTTAAAAGGACAAGCCCTGGATTGGTCAAATTTAAATTTACTAAGTGTCATCCTTTAATACTTATAAATTTATAAAAAGTAAAAACACTATTCAATAAGCTCTAAGCAGTACTTACATGTACATAGGCAGTACTTAAATTTAAACAGAACTTACCAAGCCAGTACTTATATAGGCAGTATTTATCTATCAGACAGTGGCTAGGAGTCTGGTATCCGGACCTCTAGATCCGGTGTCTAGAGGTCTGGTTACTGGATTCTAGACAACATGTGTAGGGCTGTCTAGAGGTCCTGTTATTAATAATATATGAATACTTAAATGGCATTTTGCAGAGAGGAAACTTTCATCTATACAGCAAAAAAAGGTCATGATTTCAAAAATGTGCTTCCTGTTTTTTTTGTGGTTTTTACATTGCAAGTAGGGGAGAAAAAGAAGTTTTTATAATCCTTTAAACCCAAGAAAAAACAGGATCACAAATTTGATAATTTTAGTGGTCAATTTTGTGTAGTAATGGATTCTTTCATTAATTTCCTTTATTAAGTCCCTAACCAGTTCCTTATTTTATAGAAAGTGGCTAGGGGTCAGATAACAGGACCTCTAGAACCAGAGTCTAATGGTTAGGTTATCAATATACTTGTAGCATTATATACTGTTTTACCAGCGTATATGATACTTTAATTTGTTGTCATAACGTTGCTTCTATGACATAGTTTTTTGTAAATATTTTTGTAAACAGCTCTCACTCTGGCTGGAGATATTAAACTGAACATGGAATTTTATTGGCGATTTCAGTTAGACACTGCATGTCATTTACTTTATCAGTACAATGAAAATTATTCCGCAATTCATGAGCACAATCAAAAACTAAAACACTATTAAAGAAAAGCTTAAGTTCATTATTCTAATCCTTCAATCACAAAAAAAACAAAAAAACATCTACATCTACATCTTTCACCCAACCGTCGATTTCCGACTATCACTGGGCGGCGCTGTCAGAGAAACGTTGTTAAAGAACGATATGATACAAATGTTAAAAGAATAAAAGCTAAAAAAGACCAGTATGCTACAGTTTAAAATGGGACAGAGGCAACAGAATACATACTGACCACCGCCAGCCTTCTCTCTAAAGATACTGAGACTGGGGCTAATTTAACATGAGTTGGTAGGGAGTTTCCAGAGTCGGATGGTCCTAGGGAGTAGGAGTTAGAAAAGTACTGATGTGTGAGACATGGGGAATTAAGTATTTAGGTTTCTAGTTGGGAAAAAGATGAGATTGGTCGACTGCAACTGTCTGGGTCCTTATTTTATAAAACATTACTAAGGAATTGTGTAACCTTCTATATTGGAGTGTATTCCTATACTAAGGTTTTCAGCATTTGTGTAACACTACTGGTGTAACTGTAGTCATTACATGACGTACTAGCAGCTGACCTTTGGACATTTTCGACTTTGCTAGTGAGGGTTTTTTTGCCAAGGATGCCAGACGCTTGAACAGTACTCAAGTTGAGGGCGGACATAGGTGTTACAGGCAGCAATTTTGACCTTTTTATTATCAGTTTTGACATTTCGTTGTATGAAGCGAAGAGTGGAAGTTGCTTTGGAAGTGATACTGTCAATGTGTTTGGACCAGTTTAGATCTTTGGAAATGGTTATGCCTAAGTATTTAGCTGCCTCACAAGTTTTTAACTCTATGTTGTGAAGTTTGTAGGGGTAGACTACAGGATTTTTCTTTCTAAAAATTCTAAGGACTTCACACTTGTCCGGGTTGAACTCCATGGACCATGTCTTCTCCCAGGTTTCTAAGCTAATCAGGTCTTGTTGCAGAGATATACTATCTGAAATGGAGTTGATGGTAAGGTATATTATGGTGTCATCTGCAAACATTCTTGCGTTACATTTGACGGAATCTGGTAAGTCATTGATATATACCAGGAAGAGACATGGCCCAAGAACAGACCCCTGGGGAACTCCAGACAGTACAGGAAGTTCACTGGAAAAATGACCATCAACAGCGACTTTCTGGGAGAAAAAAAATAATGAGGATAACTACTACATGTACAAAATGGTTAATATATCAAATAAAGGTAAGGGTTAGGCTTTCTTATATTGTACCCGAAAGGTTGATACAGTAATCAGCGTTGACACAAAGTGATATCACCTAGCGGTCTGGTTACCAGATCTCTAGCTACTGCCTATTTTATAGATCTTGATCTTTCATAATCTTTGGACAAAATTTGATTAATAGAAACTTTATATTACCTTTCCAGTTCTTTTCTGCTTCATTTGCAATGCTCCTCGTTACTTTTTTGCTTTTAATTTCGTCCATCAGTTTCTTATGGAGCGATTTCTGCTTATCTGCTTTAGCCTTTTCTATTTTTTTGTCTGAACTCATTTTAACAAGGATGGAGTAGGTTCTGGCCTTCAGTGGAATACCTGCCGAATTCTGGGCGATGACAAGTGATAGATTATGCTTCTGTGGTATAAAGGATAACTTTGAAAAATGACTGAAATATTGCAGGATAAATCGTTTGCGTATCATTCGATTTGTTTTCCCGTTTGGATAGGATACTTGACTGTACTTGGAGAAATGCATGGACGAATTCAACTCGTATAACAATAGTGAGACTGTTGCATATGCGACATCAATACAAGAAATGTAACACTCATTCTATTGTTTTAGATCATCTGGCAGATCGGTTAATTGATACATTCTCATTTTCCCCATCGTTACATTTTATGAAAAGATTACTAAATTAAAGCCTAGCTACGGCTGCTAAATGATTTCAAGCTAAATGCATGATCGAACTCAGCTTTCGGAATACTCTCCACACTGGAGGAATAACCGGTGTTATAGTAAAGCATCTTGTGGCAAGTTGCCACATTTATTTTGGAACGTTTGTCCGAGTTATATTCATTAACAATAATACCATGGCTTGAAATGGAAAAGAAGGTTTTTAAACGTAGTGGTCGTCCAAACCGAGGTGGTGGACGTCATAACCGAGGTGGTCGTGGAAGAGGGCGTGGGTTTACACCACCTGAGCCAACTAAACCCAAATTAGGGGGCTCTTCAGGAATTGGTGGCAGAAAAAGTGGTGCTAACTTGTATGATGATGATGATATATATGATGCATATGAAGATGACAGAGAATCTGATGACTTTTTCCGAGGGAGGCCAAATTATGAGATGCCAAGAAAGGAACCAGAATCTAGAAAAGACTTCTCAAAAGGAGCAAGAGGGTGTGTTCGTTTTATTCAAAGACAGTTTAGATCCCAGTTTATAACACAAGTCTATAGATATTTTGCTCTTTTTTCAGTGCCTTTAATCCCAAAACAAACTCCAATGCAATGAAACTTCAAAAGCAACAACTCTAAATAAGAAGTTCCGGTTGGTATTCATATAATTGGCCCCACATCTAATACTGTAAAATCATTTAATTTCCTGGGCATGAAATTTTGTGGTTTTGTTCAAAACGGCATTTTCGTGGGGATATGAATTCGTGGATTTCAACTTTTGAATATGAAATGAATGGGAATTTACTTGTTCCTTTGGATTAAATTTCGCGGAGTGACCCAACCATGAAATCCACGAAAATTAGTGCCCCATGAATATTAATGATTTCACAGTATTAATTTATTGTTATTAGTCCCCTACTGGTTGAAAACCAGTTTCGGGGACTAACGGAATGCGCTTTTCCGTCTGTCCGCAATTTCGTGTCCGGTCCATAACTCTGTCATTCATCAAGGGATTTTAATATTACTAAAATGGCACAAAAGTTCCCCATGATGAGACGACGTGCCGATAAGTATTCTTATCCGCACGACGGGTGTTTCGGTAGCATTTCTAATTTTTGCGTAAGGTATATCTTAGTTAAAAATACTAGCTGTAATAGCATCACGTTCATTGTTTAAGATATCAAATCAATAGACTTTGATTGGATATTAAAACAACCATTATTAGTAAAAATAATTGAATAAATCATCCATTGCAAATAAATCAAAAGAATGCAAAGAACACATATTCTTGCATAATTAATAATAGTTAGTTAGCAGGGCTCCGGAAATTTTGATAACTCAATCGGTCCGAAACGAAAATCCTGACATCGGCGCTACCCCACCCACCGCATTCCCAATATTACATATTTTGTAAGACGTGATAGGGTAAAGAAATAAGCATGTCATGCATTAAAACTGAGTTACCAGTCACCGCGCGTTACCATACAATGAAGACAGTTATTCAGTGTTATGTGTGATCGTTACTTTGTTTAAATTTCGATGTTTTTCCGAGATAATACGAGGCACTGACACCGTGTGCGTAACTGGTCTAAAAGCCAACGCACGTGACTTCGATACCGTATACACGGCAGATACTTTGTGACGTTTCCTCATTCTTTGACGGAATTCTATAAAATACAATGCGTCAAAGTGAGTTACACGACACATATTCTCTGCTAAACAGCCTCAGTATTTAAAGAATAATCTGCCGCGGACCGAATGTGTACGTTATTTGAACGCTGAGATCGAATTTCCCGCATGTATAGTACCAAAACGTCACGCGGGTTGGCCACGGATATTTCATTTCACTTACGTTGTACTTCAGTAAGCAACTACATTTTATAAAGTTATATGTTCTCTTCTGATGTAAACAAAATTTCATTTTGAAACGTTTTTTAAGACCGATTTGATAAACAGTGCCACTCCGGTTTTCTTTATCATTCGTGGTTGCCGTCCATTATTTCTTTTTTGTACAGTCGGGTTGCAAAGACGATTTTCTGCATTTGTTTCAACTGGAGCCCCAACATATGAATCATGTAATTTTTTCAAATCAAGTAATTATAAAAAATATTTTTATCGGTTTTCCGTGTGATGTCTCATTAACTCAAAGACCTATAATGTACAATTATAGCTCTTTGATTAAATGCAGCGACCATTTGTTTGTTAACGTGATCAAACATAACCTTTTGAAATAAACCATCCGTCGGATTCTAAATAAAAGAAGTGGATCCCCGTCGAAATGATTTGGATCCTGTCAGAAACGTTTGGAAACCAGTCAAAAATGTTTAATACACCGCAGTCGGCTGTCTGCAAACATTAAGGATGTGCCGCGCGAGCACTGATTGCGTCACGCGCTAATTACGGACCGATTATCAGAGTGACAATCAGACTGATTGACATGTTTATTGATTATCTGAAGGTGCGACCAACAAATTCCTACTTGGCAGGTGATCGTGTATTGAGATATCAGACCGAAATTTATACTTTTCTCCATTTTTACGGGACCGATTTTTTTCGGTTTTTCACTTCACGAATCGGTCTGAAAAGTCAAAAATCGGTCCAAAACCGACAAACCGGCAAATTTCCGAAGCCCTGTTAGTTAGCATACCTTCATGCCGTTATTTTACTTGTCATGTTATGTTTTTAATTCAATAAATCGTGCATAAGTGATTCGACATAATTTGGGTAGTTGCATGCTAAAATTGTACTTTATGGAGATCTGAAAGGGCTTTTAAAAATTGTTTTCGGTAACATGCTTAAAAAAATAGGGTGGGTAGATCTAGATCGGATTTTTTTAGGTGAGACTTTTCGGAAATTATTTTTGTGTCAAAAATGAATACAAACAAGGGGGTCATGTCTTTAGAGCGTCAGTAAGTTGATTACTAATATCACTGACCATGTTTAAAGATTTGCAACTTTTTGTTAAAAAGTTGAAAAAAAAAATCTCCAAGGAAAAAAGGGAAAACCTCAGAAAAGATTTACTAAATTTCACATATGAATACAGTATTTTTAGTTGTATCAGTAACAAAAATAAGCGACTTGACTTTTCAGTTATGTCAGCAGATCGTCGTGCGAATAACGAAAATAATCGGCACGACGGTCGTGCGGATAAGAAAAATTATCGGCATGACCGTCATGCGAATAGCCCCAGCTGTCATGCGCAAACCCGGACCCCTAGTTCAAAGGTCAAGGTCACAATAGGAGGTCATAGGTCAAAAGGGTTTTTTTCCTGTCTGGTCCAGAACTCTGTCATCCATCAAGGGATTTTAATATTACTTGGCGTAAATGTTCCCCATGATGAGACAACGTGTCATGCGCAAAACCCAGAACCCTAGCTTAAAGGTCAATGTCACACTTGGATTTCAAAGGTCAGTGGGACATTTTTCCTGTCTGGTGTATAACTTTGTCATGCAAAACAGGATTTGAATATTACTTGGCACAAATGTTCACCACTATGAGACGGAGTGTCTTGCGCAAGAACCTGGTCCCTAGGTTGAAGGTCAAGGTCACACATAGATGCCAAAGGTCAGATACAAAAATGACTTTGTCCGGAATACTTCTTCTTCATGCATGGAGGGATTTTGATGTAACTTGGCATAAATGTTCACTACCATTAGACGGATTGTTGTGCGCAAGAACCAGGTCCATAGGTCAAAGGTCAAGGTCACACTTAGCGGTCAAATGCCAAATTCAAGAATGACTTTATCCGGAGCATTTCTTCTTTATGCATGAAGGGATTTTGATGTAACTTGGCACAAATGTTCACCACCATGAGGCACTCTCGTGTTTAGCTCATCAGAGCCAAAGGCTCAGGGTGAGCTATTTTGATCAGTCACTGTCCGGCGTCCGTCGTCCGTTGTCCGTCGTACGTAAACTTTTACTTTAAACGACATCTCCTCATAAACCGCTAGGCCAATTTCATCCAAACTTCACAGGAATGTTCCTTGGGTAAAGCTCTACAAAAAGTGTTCAAAGAAATAAATTCCATGCAGAACTCTGGTTGCCATGGCAACAGAAAGGAAATTTTTTAAAAATCTTCTTCTCAAAAACCAGAAGCCCTAGAGCTTAGATATTTGGTATGAAGCATTGCCTAGTGGACCTCTACCAGTTTTATTCAAATCATGACCCCGGGGTCAAAATTGACCCCGCCCTAGGGGTCGCTTGATTTTACATAGGAAAATCTTAAAAAATCTTCTTCTCCAACACCAGAAGCCTAGAGCTTAGATATTTGACATGTAGCATTGCCTAGTGGACCTCTACTAAAGTTATTCAAATCATGACCCCGGGGACAAAATTGACCCCGCCCCAGGGGTCACTTGATTTTACATAGGAAAATCTTCAAAAATTTTCTTAAAATAAACCAGAAGGCCTAGAGCTTAGATATTTGACATGTAGCATTGCCTAGTGGTCCTTTACAAAATTTGTTCAAATCATGACCCCCATGGTCAAAATTGACCCTGCCCCAGGGGTCACTTGATTTTACATAGGAAAATCTTCAAAAATTTTCTAAAAATAAACCAGAAGGCCTAGAGCTTAGATGTTTCACGTGTAGCATTGCCTAGTGGACCTCTACAAAATTTGTTCAAATCATGACCCCTGGGGTCAAAATTGACCCCACCCCAGGGTCACTTGATTTTACACAGGAAAATCTTCAAAAAATTTCTAAAAATAAACCAGAAGGCCTAGAGCTTAGATATTTCATGTGTAGCATTGCCTAGTGGACCTCTACAAAATTTATTCAAATCATGACCCCCGGGGTCAAAATTGACCCCGCCCCATGGGGTTACTTGATTGTACATAGAAAAATCTTCAAAATTTTCTAAAAATAAACCAGAAGGCCTAGAGCTTAGATGTTTCACATGTAGCATTGCCTAGTGGACCTCTACAAAATTTATTCAAATCATGACCCCTGGTTCAAATTTGTCCCAGCCCCAGGGGTCACTTGATTTTACATAGGAAAATCTTCAAAAAATTTCTAAAAATGAGCCAGAAGGCCTAGAGCTTAGATATTTCACATGTAGCATTGCCTAGTGGACCTCTACAAAATTTGTTCAAATCATGACCCCCGGGGTCAAAATTGACCCCGCCCCAGAGGTCACTTGATTTTACATAGGAAATAATAGCTTATATTGTAACTTACTTATTACAGGCTGTAGGGAAAAAATCGAGACCAGTTTTCTGTGGTACAACATGCATGTTACATCCAATCTTTAGGTGTATTTTGATCTATCTCTACCTGGTAAAGAGTTTTTTGTGGACTTACATAGAATTTTTTTTTTTTTTTTTTTTTTTTACTATAAATAACTTATTTGATACCTTTTTGATAATCGGCCAAAAAATGCTACATGAAAACAACTGTAGGGTTTTATATATACAAATTTTAATTCAAGTGTTTTGTTAATGACAGATTGTATTTATAGTACAATATTGTTTATACATTATTCTAGGATAGAATTCCTAGGTTGACGTACCATCATATAACCTAAGCTTTCATGTTTAAAAGAAAATAAAAACACTTCCGATTATAAACACAAGTTTATTTTTCGTTTAGGGTAAGTGTGGATTGAAAGACGGTCATAGTGGCTTACAACTTCAAACGTTAAATGGCGATTGAAGTTGAAAATCCTCACAAAGGGTGCGACCCGGGCATGCCTTAGATAATTTGACAGGGCCTTCACTTTACTTTGGGGGAAGGGGTCCGCAGCCCTCAGGCGGGGGAATTTTCGCGTCGTTTTAGCCAAAAGGGGGAATTTCATTGCCTTCAAAGAATAACATACTATGTAAGAACTATAACATGTATAACTCTCATTACACTAAAGTTGTTTCTTTTTCTCAACATACTACTGGTAACTGCAATTATATCATGTCAAGATCAGCTTTTCAGGGGTCAAGCTATACTGTTATTAATGAAACTTCCACAAACTTTACCTAAAACAAGTACATTTATCATTACAGATTTTTTTAATCAGTTTATATTTTAGTTGTCTAAAAGTGGGTGGGGTTTGGTGCCTTTGCATTTTATTATCAAAAAATGCTTCAAAATAAGGACTGCTTTTGCAACAGTGATCATATTTTTCTTAAATGCAGACTTTCAAATAGCTTTTTATTTAGACTGTACTAGAAAAATCTTGTAAGAAATGATGAAAATGTCCGAAAATCACAGTCGCGAAAACGGGTGACAAATATGGAAAACGAAAGTAAACATTTAAAATTCTTGACGAAATACCCGTTTTAAATTTCTTTTTTTTTTTACCACACCTGTTCAATACTTACAATTTCTGCTTATTAAAGCATTTAATTTATTTTGGACCAAACAAAGCCTCGGCAATGATAATAAATTTTCTATAGACCGTAACGGTTGACCGGCTCACGTAATCGTATCAAGCAAACAAAATAAACGAAATAATGATTTTAATTATCCAATCTGTGCAAAGACGATAATCTAAAGCTGCATTGTTTATCAATTAATTTTTATACACTGATCAGTAAACACCTTTGATAATGACAGGGATTATTGTACTGAATATAAACCGTGGGATGACCACATGTCAATCGGCGCGTGGCGTGATTGACATCTGTTAGCAGCTAATTAACATATGACGCTCCGCCTACTGCCATACATCCGCGAATGACGGCGAACAATATTGAAATTGACTGGGATTTTGATTGACAAGGGGCAGAACTTTCGAACTCGAGATGTATCAAACAAAATTTCCGCGAGTCAACCCGACGCACGAAGCATATATTGTGCGGGTCAAATACGAGTTTTTCTCGATTTTCGCGGATCAAAAACCCGGGACCTCGGGTCAACCGAATGCCCAGTAAGGGGGAATTTTTTTCTCAGGAGGGGGAAAAAAGGATACTATTTTGGCGGGGGAAGCAGCCGATATTCGGCGGTAAAAACGCCCGATCGAGGGCCCTGAATTTGAACCTCGTTGCGCCAAAGCCAGGTACTTCTTCTTCTTCTTCCTTCTTCCCGTTAAGAGCTGGGATCTTTGCAGACCGTAATTAGCTCTGCGAGACTGAGTATGCGTAATGGCTTTCAGTCTCCAAAAGTTTAAAAGTGTCATTTAAAATTCTTTAAAATTATCTACAATGTTGTCAATTCAGTGGTGTGGTGGCAGGTCACTCCAACAGGAGGGACCTGAAGGCTTCCAAGGTTGGGGCTGTAACAACAGTGGTGGGGAGGTTGTTCCACTCTCTAGCCGTCCTAGGGAAGAAGGAGTTGGCACATCTGTTGTCACTGATGCGGTCTTGGAAGAACCTGTGTTGGCCTCGAGTGCGTGCATCACTGCGTTGTAGGTACCTGTCTGAGGGGATGTCAACAAGATTGTTCTCTATCCTGAACATCATTGCTAGCCTGATCTGTCTGCGCCGACTTTCCAATGACTCCCAGCCTAGGTCCGATAACATATTCGTGACGCATCCCGGGGTCTTTGTGTGGTAATCATTGCAGACATAACGGGCAGCTCTCCTCTGTACATTCTCCAGTGTTTGGATACTGGATCTTGTGTAGACGGTTGACGCGTATTCCAGTGTCGGTCGTACCATGGCCTTGTATGAGGCGTCCCTAACCGGTCGTGTGCAGTCCCTTAGGTTCCTTCTGAGGAAGCCAATAGTACGGTTAGCCTTGTTTGCCGTGTTGTTTATGTGGGTCTCCCAGGAAAGTGTGTTTGTTATTGTCACTCCCAAGTACTTGCTGGCGTCGACTACTTCGAGTTGGTGGCCGTGGAGGTAGTATGCTGTGGGGATGATCGTCTTCCGTCTGTGTGGGGCAGTGCGTATGACAGTGCATTTGGCTGGGTGAAAACTCATCTGCAAAGTTTCTTCCCATTTTTCGAGGGCTGTTAAGTCCTCCTGGAGTTGCTGTCTGTCACTATCGTTACTAATGGCCTTGAACAGCATACTATCATCAGCAAATGATTTGGTGGATGATGTCTTGATAGATTCTGGGAGGTCATTAATATATGCCAGAAACAACAAAGGGCCGAGGACTGTGCCTTGTGGAACGCCGGATAGAACATCTGCTGTTTCTGACTTGGCGCTGTCCAGGACTACCGGTACTTGTTGAGTGCGATGACTCAGAAATGACTTGATCCACATCTTGGTGTTACCTCTGACCCCGTAGTGGTCAAGCTTCTGCAGCAGGCGTTGATGTGGGACCTTGTCAAAGGCCTTGGCGAAATCAAGAAGGATGATATCGACCTGTTTCCCTTTTGCAGCGGTGGAGGCTATCTCTTGTATTGTTGTAAGGAGTTGACTTTCACAGGAGCGTCGTTTCCTAAAGCCATGCTGGTTGTCGCATAGGACATCGTGCTTGTCGAAGTGGGTCATCACACTGCTATGGACTATGTGCTCAAGTAGCTTGCACGTTATTGATGTGAGGGACACTGGCCGGTAGTTTGCTGCCTGGTGTCTGTCGCCTTTCTTGAATAGTGGCACTACTGATGCTTCTCTCCAGTCGGCGGGTACTTCTCCGGTGTTAAGTGAATGTTGAAATAATTTTGCAAGGGCTGGTGCTAATTCATTTGCTGCTGTTTTGAGGATGAATGATGGAATTTCATCTGGCCCGCATGCCTTGTGTGTGTTGAGATTTAATAATAGTTTGTGTACCCCTTTCCAGTCAACTTTTATTTCGTCCATGGTTTGAGTGAGGCTTGGACCTTTATCTGGCATGTTAGTCTCATCTTCTCTGGTAAATACTGAAACAAACTGGTCATTGAGGATGTTGGCTTTTGCTTTGCTGTTGCTCTGCAGGAAGCCATCTGTGTTCTTTAGTGGGGCTACTCCGGAGGATTCCTGGCCTTTGCTCTTAATGTAAGAGTAGAACTTCTTGGAATCTTCTCTAGAACCAGGCACCACCTTTGGTACCATATAAAAACCAGGTACTTCCATGTACCATTTACAAACCAGGTACCCATTTTGTACCATATACAAACCAGGTACTTCCATGTACCATATGGTACTTCCATGTACCATATACGAACCCGGTACCCATTTTGTACCATACACGGACCAGGTACTTCCATGTACCATATACGAACCCGGTACCCATTTTGTACCATATACGAACCAGGTACTCCATGTACCTTATACAAACCAGGTACCCCTTTTGTACCATACAGTAACCAGGTACTTCCATGTACCATATACTTACCAGGTACCCCTTTGGTACCATACAATAACCAGGTACTTCCATGTACCATATAGGAACCAGATACCATTGGCGCAACATAAACCTAATAACAACAAATGTAACCTATGTAAATGGTTGAGCAACTATAAGAACGCCTAGCCCTTTTCGCTCTCTGGCCAATTCTTATATGCTCGAAAAAATTAACCAGAAAAAATTGAATTTTGAACCCACGAGTGTCACCAACCCCGGTAAATGGTGGCGGCTGGTCAGGGTCCCATGAGTATGCAAAAAGATTTAGTAATTGACAGTTAACAACTCAGTATGGCATGACCTAGTCGCACCCAGACGTAAGAATTTTCCACCAGTATGACAGAAGAAAGATTAGAAGAGAGAAAATAAATAAAAGAGGAGAAAGTAAAAGAAACTATTTAGAGTTTAAAGTTGTAAGTTCTGGTACCGGCTTAAGATAACAAGCTAAGCAATTTTAAAATGACAAACAGGAATATATGTATCTCCTTGACACACTCACTTCACATCATTTATAACTGTCACCATGTACATCTGATTTGCAAATGGTATAAGTAATCATAATCATAAACTAGGCAAAATGTCTTAGAGTCAAGTGTTTCAAATAAGCACCTTTAAACCTAAGTAAAGTTAACAAACAGGAATATATGTATCTCCTACACGCACGCACTTCACATCATTTCTAAATGTCACCATGTACATCTGATTACAAATGGTATAAGTAATCAAAATCATAAATTAGGCAAAAATGTCTTAAAGTGTCAAGTTCTTTAAATAAGCACATTTAAACACAAGTAAAAGTTAACGCTGGTGAATGTTAACAGTCAATATAGATTTTTTGAACTAGTACAGAATACATTTCCATCACAGTGTCACCGGTTTCATCGTATCCTGTGATCCTTCCGAATAAGGCTGAATGATATAATCATTGGCTTCTGAACGATACTATGATGTTGAACTTCAAAAGTAGCATATTGTGTCGATTCTGTCTGGATATAGCGTTTCTTGACTCATGTGCCTTAACATCTGATGCCATAAAAAGTGAAGCATTCTGAAAGAGTGAGAAAAACTCGGCAGCAAAAAGTAACAAGAATGTTGCAAAAATAGGCAAGTATTGCATATAACGTGTAACTGCCTTAATACCTTACCATTATAATTATTGATTGAAAATCTATAGTATCATAAAACAAACGAAATAGTATTTAAATTATGCTAAAAAAGGGGTGCGGTGGCAGGTTGTTCTTAAAACGGCCTCGTGCTGAATGGCAAATCGGAAGCACAACAAACACGTGACTTTACTTATAAATTATCCGTTTATCGTCTGCTACGAAGTCTCGCGATACATACCATAGCAACAACTTAGCGTTATGACAACCGATGCAAAATTACATACAAACAATTAAATTGGAATTTAGCCAGAATAAACAAGATTAATTGGAAGGATTAATCTATATTATTGACAGATATCAGTTCATTATGTTATACTGCAGTAGAGAAAATTAGGTGCCTTCCAGTAGGGGACTTTGTATTGCATGGCAATACTTCATTCACTTGTTTAGCTCAAAATCACCTTTAAATCTATGCATCCTACTGCAAGATGAAAGTCAAAGATATATATGATCAAAAACAAAACTCACCACCTGAAGACAGTCAAACCTACTTGCCCTAATCAGTTAATATAGATTAACAAATAGTATTTATGTGGAAACTACAGCTGAGCTGAATATAACACATAATTAATTAATCTTTAAATGTTCAGAAACATACTGTTTTAGAATTGTATATTTTATCCACATTGTGACCATTACTTGATTATTCACTTAGTTTCTGCAGTAGTTTTAATAGAATGATTTTTAGGTTTTCTGTAAATGAAAACAAAAGAAGCCTTTGAAGCCAGTGCTTTTCATTTGTTTTATTTCTCACTTTTTTTACAAAAATTCTGGGAAATAGTGTATTCAGAACTGGGATCCCGTGCGATCGGAAAAAAGATTAATGGCGACATATACCAAACTGTAAGACCATGTCTGAAGGTCACAAAAAGACATGTCGCCAGTCTTGAGTTCCGCGACTGGCCTGATCTATGACGTCATCAAAATGGCAGCCAAGTTTTAAAATATAACTTTGCGTAATTCATTATCTATTTACGTTACATAGCAAAACTTCATCTTATTATCTTTGGTTTTCCATCATAAAATATTTGTTGTCAATGAAATAACATTATATTGAGGTAGTGCTGATCACTACCAAATAGAATGTAAACCTCCGCTGGTCTAGTCACAGGTAGTCCAAATATAAATAGTACTAATCTTTTTTCCTTTCCTTGTGCCTTTTCTCGACAGCAACGTGCTTATTTTTACCAAAGAACTATAAAATACACAGAATGGCAACTTGGGATAATCCCGCGTCATCTTGTGTTAGCGTGTTATCTTATTTCAAAGCGTTTGCCGACTTGATCAGTCATGATCAAATCAACAGACGCTTACTGAAGTATAAAACTGGTGGTACGCCCGGCACGTAATAAAGCAATTTGAGTCCTTTTTCAAACGAAAACTGTTGATTTCTCAGGCTTTCAATCATAAATTTATTCCTTCCCCGTGTAGAAAATACTAATAACATTAGAAATGCACCATTATCATGATAAACAAATGATCCGAAAGTAACCTTATTTCAAAGCGTTTGCTGACTTGATCAATCATGATCAACAGACGCTTACAACGAGATCTCATTCAGTTGTCACGGGATGTTGGCGAGATTTGCTCTATATGCCTTTCAAGTTGCCGATCTGTTTATTTTATAGCTCTTTGTTTTTACCCTACCGCTTTTCAGTATGCATCACTTTGCATTCTATTGAAATCGACATGTTCCTGTCGCATACTATTTAAAAATGGCAGCATAAGAATTTAATGTCTCGAAAAGAGAAATTGAAAGAAGCGAAAAGTAGTAAATTCAGTGTTGTATTTAATGAACTGTAGTTTTCTTATATAAAAGTTAACACCCCCTTTTCTTTTTGGTTTTCTAAAGTAGCGATCTAGTTCTTTATGGGAATATAAGTCTCTGATAATCTGATATGGTAGAAAATGTCGAAAAACCATTATGAAGTAAGTGGATTTTATATGAAATAAAGAACAGCTGGATTTAGTGGTGTTCAGCCTATAAACAATTAAATAATTTGAAATAATAAAAATATATCTTACCCCGCCCACTTTTGATTTCAACAGATCATTTTCTTGTTGAATATGTTTGTTTTGTATATGCTACATTTGTATACCATCAAAATATGAATATCATCATATTCCAATAGTGCTGTAGCTATCTATGTGTGCTTTATGTCTTTGCTACAAATGAACACTGTACCAAGTTGTGGGCCCACCATTTGTATCGCGTTGAACTCCACAGTGACTTTAAACATTTGCAGTTAATGAAATGCAATGATTAGAATTCCTACCTTTCTTCTAACGTTTCTTTCCAAATTAATAGATATGTTTTATTAGCTCACCTGTCACATAGTGACAAGGTGAGCTTTTGTGATCACCCTTCGTCCGTCGTCCGTCGTGTGTCCGTGCGTCCGTCCGTCCGTCCGTGCGTCCGTCCGTCAACAATTTCTTGTCTGCACGATAGTGGTTTCATTTATGATTTTATTTTAACCAAACTTGCACACAACTTGTATCACCATAAGATCTCGGTTCCTTTCTTGAACTGGCCAGATCCCATTATGGGTTCCAGAGTTATGGCCCCTGAAAGGGCCAAAATCAGCTATTTTGACCTTGTCTGCACTATAGCAGCTTTATTTATGATCTGATTTTTACCAAACTGGCACACAACTTGTATCACCATAAGATCTTGGTTCCTTTTTTGAACTTGCCAGATTCCATTATGGGTTCCAGAGTTATGGCCCCTGAAAGGACCAGAATTAGCTATTTTGCCCTTGTCTGCACAGTAGCAGCTTCATTTATAATTTGAATTTAATCAAACTTGCACAAAACTTGTGTTGCCATAAGATCTCAGTTCCTTTCTTGAACCGGCCAGATCCCCTAATGAGTTCCAGAGTTATGGCCCCTGAAGGAGCCAAAATTAGCTATTTTGACCTTGTCTGCACAATAGCAACTTCATTTATGATTTGATTTTAACCAAACTTGCACACAACTTGTATCACCACAAGATCTTGATTCCTTTCTTAAACTGGCCAGATTCCATCATGGGTTCCAGAGTTATGGCCCCTTAAATGTCCAAAATTGGCTATTTTGGCTTTTGCAGCCATATAGAGACTTCATTTATGGTTTTATTTGATACACAAAACTTTCAAAATATCTTCAACAACAATAAATCGTGGATTCCATGACAAATCAGATCCAATCGTAGTTTCCAGAGTTATTTTATATCTGATTACCTCCCCTGATTGTAGTCAAAATGGATTTATTTCAGTAAATACTTACAGGACTTATTTGAAATTTCATTATTGTCATTAGTTGGACCGAGCCAATCAGGGTAGATAACTATGGACTGATTTTATGTCAAATTACCTCCCTTTATTTCAAATTAAAATGGGTATATCTCCGTAACTATTGAAGATACTGATCTGAAATTTCATTTATGTCAACAGATTTATTTGGCAGATCCTTCTTTTATTAACTTACATTAATTTTCTTTTGAATTACTTCCCTTTTACGTTACTATAAATAGCCTATTTTTAGTAACTTTTTTATTATAGGCCGTAGGGAAAAACCGAGACCACTTTTCTGTGGTACAACATGGATGGTACCTCCAATTTTTAGGTGTATTTTGACATATCTATACCTTGTAAGAATTTTGTTTTTCTTTTTGGTTAAATTTCTTTCCGTTGTTCCTGTCCTTTGGACTTAGATATTTTTTCTGAGGACCTTCTTGTCCTCAAGTGCAATGATAACAGGTGAGCGATATAGGGCCATCATGGCCCTCTTGTTTTGATATACACGAGTTAGGATTAATAGTTTCCATATAATCTCAAAACTTTATTGAACAATGATGGAGTCTTTAAACAATAAACTTTCCATAGTCCATAGTTTGTGGCAAGCAATTTGTGACAAGGGAACTTTCCATGATGGGTATCATGACTGGGTGATAAAACATTTGCCATCGTCTGGAATTCTTAGAACTCTTGAAAGTTCTGTGATAATTTTATCAGTCGTCATGGGCTGGCACAACATTTAATAACATTTTTGGGGAAGTTTCGTAACAGTTCTACGACATAATTCTTGCTATCAAAAGGTCTTTCTTGAAATCACAATTGTCAATGGCAAAGAACATATGGCGACTATTCACAGAGTTTCTTGGAATAAAGGCAATCTAATTAGAGAATGGTTGCCGTATATTATTATTAGCTATCTGATTCTAATCGGCTCAGGGTAGTCTACTTAAATACATAACCCGTGTAAGAAGTATTTTAGTTCTATACTTATTGTATTTAATGTATAATACACCAGCTGCAACCTGTAAATGTTATTAGTTTTAACCACGAATAGTTGCAGTAGGTTTGTGGATGTATGCGTACATGTAAAGGTCGAGCACATAAGATTCTGTGATGAGTTGGGAACGTAATTGTCCTTGACATGTGCAAATTGTCACTCTTGCTTTCCGCGGAAGGACCCAGAATCAACCAACTTAGATAACTGCAATGAAATAGGTATAGACTTCCCAGTAAGATGTAACTGTTACTGGTCCTGTAAGTACCAACCTGAGGGATGAGTATCATTTTCCCTAAATAATTTAGCTGTGGAGCAAAGTTTTTGTTTGTTAACCTTTCAGTCCAAAAACTTAATTGCTATGTCTTCGTTTCACCGACAATAGCTTGGCATATTTTGTGTATATTGCAGAATTTAGACTTATTTGAAATATTGTAAGACTTTTTGATTGCCGTTTGTAATTTTTCACCCACAGAACATTGGCCTGTTTCAACAACTAATACTTGCGATTGCCTGTCTTGACAGAAAACAAACAGGCTTTTTATACGTCCTAAGGGGGTGTTTTATGTTATGACGCCGGTGTCCGTCTGTCCGCCCGTCCGTAAGCAATTTCATGTCCGCTCTGTGACTCTTGAATCCCATGAAGGATTTCAAAGAAATTAAACACATATGTTTACCACATCAAGACGACGTGCAGAGCACATGTTCTGCATGACACGCTTCAAGGTCAAGGTCACACTTAGGGGTCAAATGTCATAAGAATATTGTTTCGTGTCTGCTCTGTAACTCAGGAACTGATTGAAGAATTTTAAAGACACTTGGCACAGATGTTCACCACATCGAGCCGACATGCAGAGTGCATGGGTCGGATGGCTGGCTTCAAGGTCAAGGTCACACTTAGGGGTCAAATGCCATACCTTCAAACATATATTGCTCCGCATTGCGGTGTTCTTGTTTCCTAAAAGAATCATTATAACACTTCTAGTTAGTACTAGAGGCGTTGGTTTATTTTCAGTCGTATTTGACCCTATTGCTTTAGCAACAATAATCGTTTCGTATCTAATTTTAGCGTGATCCACTGTGTCCATGCTTTAAGCGGCTCTATCACAATCTCTTTACCAAGATGCAAAGTCAGTCTATGTCAGAGAAATCACGATCATCATATTAAATGTGTTCTCGAATGGTAGAAAAGACAGTTTCATAAGCGCTAGTGCATATTTTACCACCGTACGTTTGACATATCATACCCGTACATAGTTTCCATATCGTGCAAAATTGTGCCACTGGAGTTAAGTATTGTTGTGATCAGACATTTTGATACATATTTACAAGTATAAAACAATAATATTTAAAACAATACAGAGAAGATATTTATGAACAGATGTTAAAACATTGTCAAGAAAATGTTAGAAACAAATGTATTGATGTGTTTCATACAGCGGCTTAAACATTTCTGAAATGATTGTAAATGCTCCACAGACATCATGCCAGTTTTCACTGAATGTAAGATTATCACTATTAGATAATTATCAACAGGTTTCTAATTTTGATTTACATTTAATTACGATGCAGCATAGAAATTACTTCATCAAAGGTTTTCCTTGTTTCACGTTCCTTTAAAGATGTATTATGCTCACCTTTTAAATAAATATTTCATCACTGCATATTGATCTAAATTTAGAAAATCCCTATTAAACATCTTTACCTTGGCTTGATATATAAACCAACTGTGTAAACTGCAACCACAATTAAATGTCTGTAAAGTAACAACTATTTGTTTCTAACAAACTTCCAGAGTTTTAGTAGTGTAATATATTTATACTGTGTTTATTTACACACTTATTAGTATGTAGTATTTAAACCTTACACACTACCTTTTATACTCGCAAACATGTTTATTTTATAAATGATATGAAATAATTGTTCATATTTTCAAATATGAAATTTGGGCATAATTTTTTTTTAATATTGTATAAATGATGTAACTTTTATTCAAAATAACATAATGCTAAATAATTATGTATGTGTACGATGTAAACTACAACAAACTTCACTTTAGCACCAAAAACAAACAACTCCTTTCAGTCATTTGAAGATAGGTGCCATTTTGATGACGTCATAACTCAGTCCAGTCGCAGAATTCAGACTGGCAACATGGCTTAGAATCAACTTCAGACATTACGGAACAGTCTTGTATATGTCGCCATTAACAGGGTTCGCACAGGCCTTGAAAAGTCCTTGAATTCAATGGTAGTCCTTGAAAACTCCTTGAAAATGACAAAAACCCTACAAAACCTGGAAAAGTACTTGAATTTTGAAAAAACTACTTGAATTTGACCTTTCACTCCTTGAAAACATTCTGTCCATAACTTTGCTTTGCAAAAAGAATAAGGCTTAAAATAAATCGGACAAAATGAAAATAAATTCTTGAAATTGCCGGATCGGCACAGAGTGCTATTTCTACTGTATCACCATCTTTATATTTCCGTTTCCATTTAAAAAAAAAAAAACACAGTGAATAACTCGCAATTTTTTGTTGTTTGCGAGTGTTTCTAGTGAATTAAAATGTGTAAGAAAAATAAACGTGTTTACTCAAGTAAGTGGGAGACAAAGGATGAATATAAACAGTGGCTGAAGCCCTATAAAGCAGACCGAACGAGGTGTATTTGTACGTCGTGTGACAGAATTCTTGATGTATCATCAGTTGGAGAGAGTGCGCTAAAAAGTCACAAGAAAAGCATTAACATTAAACATCAGCAAAATAGTGAATCACATCAATCTAACAATCCAATTACGTCATTTTCAAAGGTGTGACAAGTGATGGTTGTTTTATTTTTGCATAACATGCTGAACACAATAAAACTCATTAAAAGTTGTTCAGATTAGATCACAGTTTTGAAAAAAATAGTCCTTGAAAAATTGTAAAATGTCCTTGAAAAGTACTTGAATTTTGTCTATGATATTCTGTATGAACCATGATTAATCTTTTTTCCAGTTGCACGAGACCCAAAATATGGCTCTAAGCGAATACAGTAAAAGAGGAGGGATAAAAAAATCTATCTTCAATACTTCATATTTATAATATGACAATCATACCAATACCTACATACCAACACATGATGGTACATTTGTTCTCTCTCAAAGAGTACATGTATATATCAAATATCCACAAGGGTCATATACATTTTGCAGATCCGTTTATAAAATACACATGTCCTTCACAAAAATCAACTTTAATCAGGCCAAACTGACAGTCTAAAAAAAAGCAGGGTTTGGGCTCATTGGTCAAATGTCTCAATTAGTGTCGAGAGGAAGCATTCCTGTGAGGGCAAGGAGTTGAGCAATTAGTCATTTTAAGCTTTTTCATACCCTTCAGATTCATGCCTTCAATATGAAATAAATAGATCTCTCTGTCACAAATCGACATACGGGCCTTATTTTATATATATTGATATTGCATCATCTTTTTGTAAATTTTTGAGTTATTGAGGTAAATGTCAGATTTCACGCATAAAATACCTCTCATGTTTTTCTGTATTTCATAACTTAAATTTCCATGTAAATTTCAGTAAATTCGGTTCAGTAATAAGAAAGTTGATGTTTTATAAACTTCAGTAATTTATGTTTTTATCCCCAAAACCACTATAATGGGCCTCAAATTGTCAATTTCAATTCACGCCAAAGTAGTTAGATTCCCCGGCTATATCGTGAATCCCTTGAAAATAGAAATAGTATGAGTTCACGCATAGGCCGTGAATCCCATGAAATTTAGTATTTGGCGGGACATTACCCTTTAAATAGACTGGACTAGATATGCCTTGCGCACACCACCTTCCGACATTATAGACAAATCTATGTCTGAATTATATTCTTGCTAGAAATTTATGCTCTATCGAGGTAAGAAATTTATTTGTTAGATTTTTGTATGATTTTTGCATTACGATTTTTATTTGGTAAATTTTTGTGCATTCTACAGAATTCTGTAACATTTACTTTTCGGCATGTGATTTTGGCTAGTTTGGGTATGTCAGGATAATTTATTAAATTTTTCAGACTTTTGTAAATTATTTAGAAAGAGGAATCTAAAATGTTTCATTTATATAAGATGTTAAATTTGTACTGAAATTTGTTACATGATAATTGTAAAACACTGTTTCAAAAACTTATGTCAAACATTTTGTTAATTATGGAACGCCATTACTGCATTGTATTGTTATGTATAAATCTATATGGCAAGTCTAGTACCATGTATGTAATATATTATTGTAATTTGTAATTGTTTGCCAGTCTATAGCACATCTAATTAATGTCCGTTGTAGTGTATGGCATTAGATATTATATGGATACCAACTATGATATAACGTTTGATTTATATTGAATTTTGTTAATTTGTAGTTGTAAATAATAGCTGCAGTTTATCATGTTCGTATCTATAATGTTTCATTATATACTTTCATATCTTTTTCATACTTTAACTTTAGTCTTTTAAGTAAGTAATCTTTGTGATAATGGAAGTAATAAGTGACGTATTTTAATCATGTGACGTTTGAACTTAGTAGCACATATGCTTTGTATAAGTAGCACGTATTATTTATGGGAACCTACGGAGGTATGGTGTACCCAAAGGAGCAGTTATATGCCCTGACTTACTTGTTTTGCTATGGTGCTTACCATATGTTATATATTTTAGCTTCTTCCGCCAGACGATTTTACCTGGTGATGTCATAACCCGGAAGTACAATGCCCGCGGTTCACTTGTCTTCACTCGCCTGGATGTGATATTCCCAGCGCAGAGCTTTCGTCCCATGGTTGTGCCGTAAACCACAAAGACGATGATTTTTGTTATCCTCTGAAGTCAGCTCAGGGATGCAATCACCTACCACCATAGGGAGCCAACACGGAATCAACGTATTCACGGTTTAAAGGGACTGAATTTAGAGATACGTTTTGTTTGTGCTACTTAAAGTTCGCAATTAAATTAAAGAACCGTACCACGTCACATTAGAATGGAACTATACAAACTTTGTATCTGGTGATACTGAACTTTTATTTTTTTTTCTTATAATCAGTTTTTTTTTCTTCATATCATCTCTTCATTGTAAATAATCATCTTATGTAAATAAATTTGTAAATATTGTAAAGGGTGTTGATTTGTTCTGATGGTTACTGTCGCCGGTACGGCCTTTCCTGTCACACTCTCTCTATGCCATTTTTAGCTCACCTGAGCCAAAGGCTCAAGGTGAGCTTTTGGGACCGCTCAATGTCCGTTGTCCGTTGTGTGTCTTGCATCCGTCAACAATTTTTAAAAAAAATTTCTTCTTGAAAACCACTGGGCAGAATTACACCAAACTTCACAGGAATGGTCCTTGGGTGGTCCCCTATCAAAATTTTTCAAAGAATTGAATTCCATGCGGAACTCTGGTTGCCATGGCAACCGAAAGGAAAAACTTTTAAAATCTTCTTGTCCAAAACCGCAAGGCCTAGAGCCTTGATATTTGGCGTATGACATCATGTAATGGTCCTCTATGAAAATTATTCAAATTATGCCCCTGGTGTGAAAAGAGGCCCAGCCCGGGGGGTCCCAAGTTTTGCATAGACTTGTATAGGAATTTTTTTTAAAAATCTTCTTGTCTTAAACCACAAGACCTAGGCCTTTGATATTTGGTATGTAGCATTACCTTGTGGTCCTCTACCAAAATTGTTCAAATCATTACCCTGGAATGAAAGGAGGCCCTGCTCGGGGGGGGGGGGGGGGGCTCAAGTTTTACATAGACTTATATAGGAATTAAAAAAAAAAATCTTTTTGTCTGAAACTGCAAGGCCTAGGCTTTTGATATTTGGTATGTTGCATTGCCTTTTGGTCCTCTACCAAAACTGTTAAAATTACTACCATAGAGTGAAAAGAGGCCCTGCCCCGGGGGGCACAGGAATGATCCTTGGGTGGCCCCCTTTCAAAATTGTTCAAAGAATTGAATTCCATGAAGAACTCTGGTTGCCATGGCAGCCGAAACGAAAAACTTAAAAAATCTTCTTGTCCAAAACTGCAAGGCATAGAGCCTTGATATTTAGCATGTGGCATCATTTGATGGTCCTCTACGAAGATTATTGAAATTGTGCCCCTTGGGTGAAAAGAGGCCCCACCCTCTGGCTCACAAGTTTTACATATAGACTTATATAGGGAAAAAAATTTAAAATCTTCTTGTCTAAAACTGCAAGACCTAGGCCTTTGATATTTGGTATGTAGCCTTGCCCATTGGCCCTCTACCAAAATTGTTCAAATTATAACCCTGGGGTGAGGAGAGACCCTGCTTCAGGGGGTCTCAAGTTTTGTTTAGACTTATATAGGAAAAAACTTTACAAATCTTCTTGCCTGAGACTGCAAGGCTTAGGGTTTTGATATTTAGTATGTTGCATTGCCTTGTGATCCTCTACCAAAATTGTTCAAATTATGCCCCTAGGATGAAAAGAGGCCCTGCCCTGGGGGTCCCAAATTTAACATAGACTTATATAGGGGAAAAAATCAAAATCTTCTTGTCTGAAAGTTTATGGCCTAGGCCTTTGATATTTGATATGAAGCATTGCCTAGTGGATCTCTAACACGATTGTTCAAATTATGCCCCTGGGGTGAAAAGAGGCCCCTCCCTGGGGGTCACTTTTTATATGAGTTATATAGGAATAAATACTTCAAAAATTATCAGATCATATTTCCTAGACTGTTTACTTATAATTACCTGATGACCCCAAGTGATTAGGGGTCATTTGACTGTGACCTTGACCTACTGACCTACTTTCTTGTTTTTTAGCTCGACTATTCGAAGAATAGTCTAGCTATTCTACTCACCCTGGCGTTGGCGTCAGTGTCGGCGTCGGCGTCGGCGTCACACCTTGGTTAAGTTTTTGCATGCAAGTACATACAGCTATCATTTAAAGGCATATAGCTTTGAAACTTATTTATTCTTTTTCTAGGTCAATTACCAACCTCACTGGGTCAAGTTCCATAACTCTAACATGTATTTTGAGCAAATTATGCCCCCTTTTGGACTTAGAAAATTCTGGTTAAAAGTTTTACATGCAAGTTACTATCTCCAAAACTAATGCAGATATTGAATTGAAACTTCACATGTGTCTTCGGGGTTATAAAGCTAGTTGATAGCACCAAGTCTCATTACTCTGACCTTCATTTTGGCCAAATTATGCCCCCTTTTGTACTTAGAAAATTTTGGTTAAAGTTTTGCGTGCAAGTACATACAGCTATTACTAAAAGGCATATAGATTTGAAACTTATTTTTTCTTTTTCTAGATCAATAACCTACCTCACTGGGTCAAGTCCCATAAATCTGACATGTATTTTGGCCAAATTATGCCCCCTTTTGGACTTACAAAATTCTGGTTAAAGTTTTGCGTGCAAGTACATACAGCTATTACTAAAAGGCATATTGATTTGAAACTTATTTTTTCTTTTTCTAGATCAATTACCTACCTCACTGGGCCAAGTCCCATAACTCTGACATGTATTTTGAGCAAATTATGCCCCCTTTTGGACTTAGAAAATCCTGGTTAAAGTTTTACATGCAAGTTACTATCTCCAAAACTAATGCAGATATTAAATTGAAACTTCACATGTGTCTTCGGGGTTATAAAACTAGTTGATAGAATCAAGTCCCATAACTGTGACATGTATTTTGGCCAAATTATGCCCCCTTTTGTACTTAGAAAATTTTGGTTAAAGTTTTGCGTGCAAGTACATACAGCTATTACTAAAAGGCATATAGATTTGAAACTTATTTTTTCTTTTTCTAGATCAATTACCTACCTCACTGGGTCAAGTCCCATAACTCTGACATGTATTTTGGCCAAATTATGCTCCCTTTTGGACTTAGAAAATTCTGGTTAAAGTTTTGCGTGCAAGTACATACTGCTATTACCAAAAGGCATATAGCTTTGAAACTTATTTATTCTTTTTCTAGGTCAGTTACCAACCTCACTGGGTCAAGTTCCATAACTCTTAACATGTATTTTGAGCAAATTATGCCCCCTTTTGGACTTAGAAAATTCTGGTTAAAGTTTTACATGCAAGTTACTATCTCCAAAACTAATGCAGATATGGAATTGAAACTTAACATGTTTCCTTGAGGTTATTAAACTAGTTGATAGCATCAAGTCCCATAACTCTGATATGCATTTTGGTCAAATTATGTCCCGTTTCGAACTTAAAACTCTTTTGATATTTAACATTTTGGGTAATAATTTCCTGCTTCTGTGACAATATTTCGAATAGTCGAGCTTGGCTGTCTTACGGACAGCTCTTGTTAAGATACATCCTTGAAATTTAGACGACCTACACAGTTTTGTACACCAATCTTAAAACTGATTTTCAGTGACCATAAATGTGACATACTGACCTACCTTCTAATATTTTAGCATCAGTTTGCCATTTTAAACATGTGGCTCACATTACTCAGGTGAGCGATTCAGGGTCATCATGACCCTCTTGTTTTAAAATTCCGCACATTTACATATCTTTTCCTTTCTTACACATTGATATTTATGTATATATTGCAGACATTCTTGGCTATTTTATGGTTGCAATACTGAGTAGCTCGGGAGTCTTGTCCCTCCCTTACTTTCTAAACCTCATGTATGGCCATCATAGTTTAGTACTGACTGCTTGCCATTATTGTAAAAAGAAGAAAGATTACTTTGGTATGAAATGCAAATATTGTTAATTGCCTAATTTACACAATGACTGTATCCAGGAATGAGAGTAATTTTTGGTAAAAGAAGGAAAATCAGAGGATGGGAGCCGGAAGTATTGTAGGCAAGCTTAAATGTATTCTCTCTCAAATACAAACTCACTCAGCCATTACCGTTTTGAAATTATTATACTGGATTCCAGTCCATGCATCCGTCTGTAGATGGAATTTGTCTGGGCTATTTCTCAGCAATTATTTGCATATATTTCCATCAAAATTTGTAATTATTATCAGTACCAAGCCTAGTTGTGCATGTGCAAAGCGTATTCCATTTGGATGATTTTTCACTTAGTTATGGCCCTTTATTAGTCCCCTACTGGTTGAAAACCAGTTTCGGGGACTATCGGAATGCGCTTTTGCGTCATTCCGTCTGTCCGTCCGTCCATCCGCAATTTCTTGTCCGGTCCATAACTCTGTCATCCATGAAGGGATTTTAATATTACTTTGCACAAATGTTCCCTATGATAAGACGACATGTCCTATGCAAGACCTGGACCCCTACCTCAAAGGTCAAGGTCACAATTGGAGGTCAAAGGTCAACAGGGCTTTTCTCCTGTCCTGTCCATAAGTCTCCCATCCATGAAGGGATTTTAATATAACTAGGCACAAATGCACCTCATAATAAGACGATGTGTCATGCCCAACTTTCAGACCCCTAGCTCAAAGGTCAAGGTCACATTTAGCAGTCAATGTTAGCATGGCATGAACAGGGTCTGCTTCGTGTCCGGTCCATGACTCTGTCATTCATTAAGGGATTTTAATATCACTTGGCACAAATGTTCCCCATGAGGAGACGACATGTCGTGAGCAAGACCCAGACCCCTAGCTCAAAGGTCAAGGTCACAATTTGAGGTCAAATGTCAACAGGGCTTTTTTCCTGTCCGGTCCATAACTTAGATATCAGTTGGAACAAAAATTTTTATGAAAGTATATTGCTTTAAGATAACGGTAATATTTGTATTATGGCATTGCAATCTGTTATATTGTAAACAAATTAATATTTCCCTGGATGAGACAACATGTCATGTGCAAAATCCGGGCCCTAAGTCTAAGGTCAAGGTCACACTTAGAGGCCAAAGGTCAGATACAAAAATGACTTTGTCGGGAGCATTTCTTCTTCATGCATGGAGGGATTTTGATGACAAGGTGACAAGGTGAGCTTTTGTGATCGCGTGGTGTCAGTCGTCCGTGTGTGCGTCCGTGCGTCCGTAAACTTTTGCTTGTGACCACTCTAGAGGTCACATTTTTCATGGGATCTTTATGAAAGTTGGTCAGAATGTTCATCTTGATGATATCTAGGTCAAGTTCGAAACTGGGTCACGTGCCATAAAAAACTAGGTCAGTAGGTCTAAAAATAGAAAAACCTTTTGACCTCTCTAGAGGCCATATATATCATAAGAACTTCATGAAAATTGGTCAGAATGTTCACCTTGATGATATCTAGGTCAAGTTCGAAACTGGGTCACATGCCAACAAAAACTAGGTCAGTAGGTCTAAAAATAGAAAAACCTTGTGACCTCTCTAGAGGCCATATATTTCACAAGATCTTCATGAAAATTGGTCAGAACGTTCACCTTGATGATATCTAGGTCAAGTTCGAAACTGGGTCATGTGCCATCTAAAACTAGGTCAGTAGATTAAATTATAGAAAAACCTTGTGACCTCTCTAAAGGCCATATTTTTCATGGGATCTGTATGAATGCTGGTCTGAATGTTCATCTTGATGATATCTAGGTCAGGTTCGAAACTGGGTCAACTGCGTTCAAAAACTAGGTCAGTAGGTCTAAAAATAGAAAAACCTTGTGACCTCTCTAAAGGCCATATATTTCATGAGATCTTCATGAAAATTGGTCAGAATGTTCACCTTGATGATATCTAGGTCAAGGTCGAAAGTGGGTCACGTGCTGTCAAAAACTAGGTCAGTAGGTCAAATAATAGAAAAACCTTGTGACCTCTCTAGAGGCCATATATTTCATGAGATCTTCATGACAATTGGTCAGAATGTTCACCTTGATGATATCTAGGTGAAGGCCGAAAGTGGGTCACGTGCCGTCAAAAACTAGGTCAGTAGGTCAAATAATAGAAAAACCTTGTGACCTCTCTAGAGCCATATTTTTCATGGGATCTGTATGAAAGTTGGTCTGAATGTTCATTTTGATGATATCTAGGTCAAGTTTGAAAGTGGGTCACGTGCCATCAAAATATCATAGGCATATAGAAACATGTGAGCTTCTAAGCCATATTTCATGGACGTATGAAAGTGTTAATGTTCATCTTGATGTATTGGGCAAGTCAACAGTCATTCGTCAAACGGTCAGAGCTAAAGAAACCTTGGACTCTCTGAGCCTATTGTGAATGGATCTCCATAAGAATTGGTCAGAATGTTCACCTTGATGATATCTAGGTCAAGTTTGAAACTGGGTCACGTGCTTAAAAGAACTAGGTCAGTAGGTCAGATAATAAAAAAACCTTGTGACGTCGTCATACTCAAAACTTGGTCATGTGGGAAGAGGTGAGCGATTCAGGACCATCATGGTCCTCTTGTTTTATATATATATATTAATTTCCCTTTGTTGTTACTATAGAAAACTTATATGACAACTTTTTCATAATTGGCCAAAATAAATCCATATGAAAGCAACTATAGGTTTTTATGTATGCAAATTTTAATCCAGGTTAAGTGTTTTGTTGTAACATATTGTATATATGGTACAATATTGTTTATACATCATTGACATAATATTATATCAATTCATTATGTTATACTGCAGTGGAAACAATAAGGTGCCTTCCAGTAGGGGACTTTGTAGTGCATGGCAGTACTTCATTCACTTGTTATTTTTTTCTTTCTGAAAAAAATTGTCTGCGCTATTTCTCTGCATTTCTATGCCAGATTTCCATCAAACCTAAAATTATTTACAATGAAGCAACAGTTTCAGAAGAAGTGAATCTTGGTTAGAAAACAAAACAACAACAAAACATTGCTAGCAGAAAATATTCAAAAGTCAAACAGTATAAAGGTTTACCTTGACATATTCCTGTATACATTTATCAGAAATGGAAAAACCTCCGGTTTTCCTGTATTGCCACCACAACTGCATTAAACTTCACAAATCCTTGCTGCCCATGATAATAAAAAAAACCTGAATTTTAATGATAATTATTTCCTACAGGAGGCTACAAATATTTTATGGTAAACTTCAATTTACTGGAAACCAAAAGAAACCTACGGTATATTCAGGTAGATATCCTTTTAGCAGTTGTTTTAAAAATTCACCTCATTTACCAGGTAAATAATTTTAAAATAAACTGAAGCTATGCAACATTCTTCTTGAAAACTTCGAGGAATATGCTCTTTCCTGTGTAAAGTAATACTGTGAAAAAAAAGGTACCTGTTGTTATTAAATAGTATTCAGGTTCAAAAATGCAGCAAAGATTGTCAAATCTGTATTAATTTGTTAAAAAGTTATCATTTGTTTTGAAGGTTTCGCGGGAGGGGCGGTCGGGTAAAGGTTACGATGCAGCACCTGCACATGACATCAGAGAATCAGGAACTTGTGAAAGGAATGTTGAAGGATTTACATGGAAATGAGGTAGATGTTACAAGGTAACTAAGCAGTTAACTTTTTTTTTCAAAGAAAATTTATTGCAGGCTTCAGTCAGTGTAACTTTTTGATGTCTAAACTAAAATTGTATTTTACAGGTATCTATCTTATTGTACATATGTTTAAATATGCAGTTATTTCATATTGGGCCGATTTATAAATAATTAAACTGTTTTTTGTTGTTGTTTTTTCAACTATTAAGTGCATTTGTGTTAATTTCATGCAGATATAAAATTTATTCACAAACTTCGAAATCATTGAAATTGGTGGGGGACAAATTTACATGAATTTTGTGGTTGCATCGGTGACAAATAGATTTTTATCATTGAAATTTGAAATATGTTAGTTCATGTCCCTAGGAAATACTGTGAAATCATTATGATTTGTGGGAAACTAATTTAATGATTTTGTGGTTGTGTCTAGCTGCGAAATTAAATCCCAACAATCACTTAAAATATTGTTTAATTTGAAATCTGTAACTTCATGCCTTGAGGAAATTGCCTTTTTATGGACGAAACCACGCATTCCATAAAATTAATGGTTTCAGAGTAGTTATTTTTACTGGAACCACAAATTTATATGATATCACAGTCCACTTTACAGCTATTTTTCAAATTTTTTTTTATTTCTTTGTACTGATAATTTACAGTGAGGATGAATATGAGGAACTAGATTATCGTGCTGAGAATCAGTACTGGATTGTTGATAACAAACTCAAGATGGAAGACTCAATGGCACATGGCACTGTCTGGCACAGTGCCGGTCCACAGTCTGACGATGCGGTCTCTGTCAGTACACTGGCTGTGAATAAACTAAAGAGGTATTAATTGTTATAAACATAAAAATATATTTTTCAAGTTTACAATGGTGTATTTTATTAAGTGATACCATGCATATTCTTATGCACTGGGTGTTTTGAATGAAACAAGTCAAAAAAGGATGATTTTATTTCCTGAAGAAGGTTACTATATTTAGTATCAAGTTGATGCTTTGTGTCAGATATTTGATATGTACATGTGTTCTCTGTTGTCATTCTCAACTGTTCCAAATTCATTTATTGCACTGATATGATGTAACAGATACCACTTGATACAAGCTATCTCACATCACACTATACAGATGTCTCTCCACACTTTCCTGCCTTGTACACACTGAATTTTAGGATAGAATTAAGCCTTGACTTTATAGAGCAAACACAACTTGGAAGACTGAAATTAGATTAGATTATTGCACACAGGTTGATGTCTGAAGAGGTTAAATGTCTACAAAACTAGACCAGGTTGAAAAGAATTTTTTATAAGAATCTTTCGCTGGTTGAAGATGCAATTGGAATTATCTGGCTGGAGGGTAACTGTGTAGGTGGTAACGAGGCTCTGCCTTCTTCTTGCACACTGTATTCTACAATTTATAGACAAGAAAATAGTGTAAAACAAATGTTCTTCTTTTAAGCACTATTTTGTTGTACATGTAGTAGTATATGAACTTACGTATTTATTCATACATTATAAATTACAGCATGTGAGTTGCCTTACACCCAGGGGTGTAAGATGAGTTTTTCCAACACCGGCAAAAATATGGGAAAATCTTGTCTGGCATGCAAGAATCAATTTTATGTTATATTGCTTTTAAAATCATTATATTTCTTTTTCCAGGTATGGTTTCCATAAAACAAGAAGCACTGAGGCTTTGCAGGTGTGTGATGGTGACCTTGGTCTTGCTTTAGAATATCTCCTGGCAGAATGTTTCTGTCTTAACAACAGTGAAGACACTGATACATCTGCTGATGTGGAGGAGATTACAGAACTTAGGAATGATGAAATGATGGCACTGCAAGCTATATATGATGAGAAGTTTAATGAAAGGATTCCAAATCGTGTATGGATTCTGAAAATATCTTTGCCATATCTAGACAAAATGAGTCAACCCAAAACTGATAGAAAACAGACTGCTAAAAAGGAAGATAAAAGAAACTTGTGTAGGTTTTATCAGAAAGGATTTTGTAAATTTGGAAAACGTTGTCGATTAGAACATTCTCTACCTGTAGATAAACATGTTGCTGGGAGTGATAGTGCAATAGAAGGTTGTGCAATGGACACGGAATATGAAATTGAAATCAGATTTCCACCTTGTAACAGATATCCTAAAGAAGCCCCATTTATAGCATTTACTTCAACTTCTAGTCTGTTAGAGAAACATGTGTGCCTCAATATTACTAAACATATGATTGATGAAGCCAAGAAAATGGCAGAGTCACAAGAACCATGCATCTTTACTGTGGTTAACTTATTAGATGACGAGACATTTTTAGACAATGTTTTAAATGAAGCTCCACATGAATTTAGTCGTTCAGTTCATAACAGAGCCTGGTTTCCACAACAAACTGACCTGGAAAATTCTGTACAAGGTCAAAGTGATAGAAGTACTTTTAATATCGTAAGTGATAAAGACAATTATCATAAGGAAAGTCCTGACAACACAGATGCTAAACTAGCTAAAGCAACAGAAAGTATGATAAAGATGAGTGAAAGAGACAGAAGACAAGAGGAGAAAGGTTCAGATGAGAAACCTGTTGAGGTTAAGAGATCTACTAGTAAAGAAGAGGTCAGAAAGCAAAACCCTGCAGAAATATTGAAAACAAATAAGCGGCTGATAGAAGACTTCAAGAGGAAGAAGGTATAATTTAAATTAATATGATATGAATTTAGACATTCTGTTTTGTTAATCCAGTTTGAATACAGGTATGAAAATATGGACCACAAACTTCAAAGCCTACCACATTTGAAAACATAACTAGAACCTCATACTGACATACAATATGTTTATGTCTGTGTTTTCATTATTCTTATTTTTTGGTGACAAGGCTTCTGAATAGTAGGTGTTACTGACTTACAACAGCTCTTGCAAGTCATTTGCAATAGTGATATGTTTAAACTTACTTATCCATTTTCTGTAAGGTAAGGTCATTTCTAGTACAGGCATATTTAATGATAAGGTAAAATTCCTTGAAATTTTGAGATTTATAGAATTGAAAACAAAACATACAAATGTACCAGACCTTTGAGTATTATCAGTTATAAATGGGTATTTTCAGACATCTGGTAAATATAAGACAATGCAGGAGAGCAGACAGAAACTGCCAGCATGGTTCAGACAGGACGAGATCTTACAGATGATCAGCGAACATCAGGTTGTTGTCATCAGTGGCATGACAGGGTAATGTCCTTACTACAGCATGTGATGATATCACATTAACTCAGTAGGTAGTTGAGGAATCAAGAGGTCACAGGTTTGACCCTAGGGTATGGCTTCTGTCAGGGTTTGATATCCTCCAATATTGATTCAGGGGAAGTTGTCAGTTACTTCTTGAAAAATGAGTCAACACTAGTACAGAATTTAGGAACACTGGTTATGTTCAATGGTTGCCAGTATATAACTGAAATACTGTTAGAGGATGACTTTAACAATGGATTATTATGTTAACAAAGTCAGAAATCATGTAAATCTCAAATATTAGCCATAATTTCTTCAAATCCACTTAAATGCATTTTTAGTCCATAAATGATGTTATGTATTTCAGATGTGGAAAAACTACCCAAGTGCCTCAGTTCATCCTTGACCTTTACCTGAATGCTGGTGACCTTCACCTTTGTAACATTCTGTGTACTCAGCCTAGACGTATATCAGCAATAGCTGTTGCAGAAAGAGTCGCAGAGGAGAGAGCCGATGCCTTGGGGAGAATTGTGGGATACCAGATACGGTTAGAGAAAATGCAGGTCTGGGGAAAGCTGTACAAGTATACATACAGTTAACATGCTGACGAATATAATCTATAGCTTTCTTATGACATGATAAAACATTTGTGTTTGCAAAAATGAGTAATTAGTTGATGAAAAACCTGTGAAAAGGTTATGGAAATTTAAATACGTATTTGCCCAGCATTCAATCAGTGAATGATCAATAAACTAGTGCACTAAGTAGCGCACAAAAGAAGTTAATTTCTGATTTTACATCATATGTCTCTCATTCTTGAAATTTAAAACTGATGAGAGTTTTTGATATCATTTAATACCTTTTTTTACACCGTGTTTAAGTGGTCATTTGTTTTGCAGTCTTCCATGACACGGTTGTTGTTCTGTACAACTGGTATTGTACTGAGACGTCTAGAAGGGGACACTACTCTTGATGGTGTTTCACATTTAATCATTGATGAAGTCCATGAAAGATCCGAGGAGAGGTTAATATTTCCTTGTAACTTTTTGTATATATAAAACAGCATTATTGCTGAAATCCTTGATGTGTACTTAGAGCATTTTTCATGAAAGCAAAAAGTAGACTTATTATCGCTATATTTAAGGGTTGTGTGTATGTCAAATACATTGTGTTGTCTGTAATATGGTGGTCTGAAGAAACCCATATTTGTTTAAAGACAAAAAAGCAATGATATAAAAAAAGTATCATTTCAAGTTAATTCTGTTGCTTATGTGTATATTCATCGGAGTAAAACGGCAATGTATGTCATTAATTGATACGGTAGATGTTATTAGATTAACTTGGATATACCTGCTCGTATGTTTAACTTGGGGAATATTTAATTATATCACTTACGATAGCTTGTTCAGCAGTTTGCTGTGAATTTTGTTGTGTATATTTGATAGTCTTATTGGCATACCAAACTATGGTGCTGGTAGAGCAGGTAGGCAAATAGAAACATGTACTCGTCTACTATGAAGCTTATTTGAAACATCACTTTTAAGCTGATAATATATTATGATTAAGTATTGTATTGCTGTATCATAATATACTCATAATACTGCAATACAAAATTTCTGATGATACCCATCCTTAGATTGAAATTGTAAGTTTAACGAGTTTTTTTGTATGTTTAGAATGAGTAGGTTCAAACGGTTTTGATAGAAATTGTTTGTCCAGTGAAAAATGATTCAAAGTTCAGCAAGAATAAAATGAAATGGTTTTAAATGAAAATTCTGTGATACTGTTTTCTTCAAGAAATATTTAAATTTTCTTTTAAATAACTGACCTGACCCTGACCTGTATGTAACTGAATGTATATTACACATGTGTGGCAGTAATAAAACAGTTTTCACCTCCATGTCATGTGATAAAAGTAAACAAAAGCTTTTATGTTGATATTTTCAGTGACTTTCTCTTGATGTATTTAAAAGACATGTTACCAAAACGTCCTGATCTGAAGATTATACTGATGAGTGCTACTCTGAACGCTCAACTCTTCTCCCAGTACTTCGGAGGTTGTGCTGTTGTTGATATACCAGGTTTGTATTATTGTTTTACATGGATACTGTGTACTTAATAATTGTGGCAGTAGTTTTCTTTTGGCCAAACTGGCAGTTTTGTTTGAGAGCGCCAAATTAAATCCATCATCAAAATATTGTTTATAATTTTTGCAGAAGAAATTGTTAGGGATAAAATACCAATCCTATTGTCAGTAAACAAACTTACTGTAATATTTAAATTAAATGATTTTTAATTTTACATTAATCACACATTGTACAAAGAATGTCCATGTTTTGTGCAAATGAACGATTTGTGAATAAACATACCATATATTATACTAGTAAAATGGATTTCCCCTTGATTGATTTTCTCATATTTAAACGTAGCTTAGCTTCCATGAAACTCGGACATGTTAAAGATTTTTATTTTGGTGGATTCTTGTATTGAGTACCAAAATTTATCAGCACTATTAAATCAGATTTTCAAAACTGCCAAATAAATAATCCGCCAAATTAAATGTGTATACAGTAAAAGACATTGCCTATAAAAAAAAGTGTGTTCATGCATTTCATAAAAGAATATAGTATGACAATGTGTTTCAAAAGGCTTGGTACTCTCCAAATACTTACATCATGTTGACATGTATATGAAACTTGAAACTTGAGAATTTTCTTAAACGCCTATTTCAACACACAAAGCATCTTCAATGGCGTTGTACACTCATGCATTAAAAACAGTAAAAACAATTCATCAGTATTAACACAAAGTCTTGATTTGCTTCAATGTAATTGCTGTAGTATGAATTTTAGAACAATGAATAGTAGTCTTTGAAGAAGTGAGTTTTCAACTGCTTTTTGAAGATTTTAACTGATTCACTTTGTCTGAGATTTAATGGCAGTTCGTTCCAAAGTTTTGGCCCAACCGTACTGAAGCTTCTGTCACTGAATGTTTTTTTCTTGTTATAAGGGACAACGTAGCATCCTACTGATGATTCTGACGAACGTAGTGTACGTTTTGAAATTTTACTGGACAAAAGTTCTATTAGATATTGAGGAGCCTTACCAACAAAGCAGTTGTACATATAAGTAAGGATCTTAAAATTGATTCTTGCCTTCACAGGTAGCCAGTGCAAGTCATATAATGCCTGTTTTGAACTATCACGCATCTTACGGTTGAGAACAAGTTTGGCGCACATATATATATATAACACATATAGCAGAAAAAACAGCATAGATCATAATGCATGGAGGTGTGATTGTACTTTCCTCTTTGTTTTACAGGACGAACATTTCCAGTGGAGCAATATTTTCTTGAAGATGCAATGGAGTTCACTGAGTAAGGTGCTATTAATTTTAGATGTTAACATTGTCAGTTAAGAAATATTTCAGCCCAAAAAATGTCATGCATTGTAATTGGCTATATTGCAAATTCAAGTATAGTTTGCTCTGATATATAATAATAGATAGGCATTAGTCTTAATTATAAAACATATCATATCTGATAAACTTTGAATGTTTGATAATTTGAAAGAATATCTATGTTTCATTGGAGAAATTAGACTTATTCAGAATAAAATAAGCAAGTCAAGATATGTTTAAAAGGAAGAATTGGCCTCATTTAAACAGGTTTGTGATGGAAGAGTCATCACCCTATGCTAGGCCTCTCAAGCACATGAATGCTGTACAAAGGGGCGTGGCTTTGGAGGAGGAGCAGTATGATGGGAGTGACAGTGGCCCCACCCACAAGGCTAGTGACCGGGTACAAGATCAAAACCTTTCAGTGAAACAGCTCTATCTCAGATATGCTGGTTAGTTCTTTACAGACAATGCAAAACACAAATACCTTCACTTAAGTCTTATGTTTTATTTTATAAAAGTTTTAACATTTTCTCTATGATTTTTGATCTTTTGTGAAGTGGTAAGAAAAGTGTATAAAAGTTATTCTACAATTTTATAAATTTTATATTTTGCATAATTTTATAAATACATGTTTTAGATTTTAATTCTCCACTCCCTCATGATTTTGTGATACAGAAGTTCATCGTACAATTATATTTTATATTACTGAGTCTTTCTTACATGATATTTTTATGTCCTCTGTACTTAAGACCCAGAATGCGTATAGTGTTTTATTATGTTATACAGCATGAAGTAGACATGTGAATATTGTTGAGACATTCACAAATGTTAGTATTTTCACATTATGCTCTTTTTGGACTTTACAATATTTTGTCTACATCTATACATTGTATACTTGACTCCCACTGTTTTCATTTAGTTTGAATAAAACTTGGTATACATCATAAACATCAGTTGGACATGTTTTGATGGTTGTTTTTAGTTACCAGGTATGCCCCATTTTCGTACCTAAAAATATTATTCTGTCAAGCATTTTCAGAGGCATATGTCATGCAGTGTTGACATCGCCCTCATTGTATTTTCATCCTTGTTGTTACTCATTGAACCTTTTGTATTTATGTAATCCACAGAAAGTTTAGTTGCCAACTGTTGTATTTGCAGATTATCATAAGTCAACCCTGAAGAACATGGCATTGATGGATCATACAAAAATCAACTTTGATTTGGTGCTAGAACTGATGTGTTGGTTGGTAACAGAAGACCATCAAGATTTAGAGGTGATATTTTACCTGGTTTATGAGGATATTCAGCCCTGGAGTCACTGATTCTAGTACTTGTCAGCTGGATTGGACTGATATTGCTTGCACACCAGACCAGTGATTTTGCCCATGCAAGCAAAACCTATCTTGCACCCCCATGCCAGATGTTTCGCATGCTGTTAATGAAAACTGGCTTTTCTTGCATTGACTATATATTTTTAATGTGAAATTTTGATAAAAATCAAATGACTTGATATTTTCCTGCGCTTTGTTTGAATACACTACTATAAGAAAGAGTGCTATAAAGAAAATTTGTTTCGCTTTATTTATTCTGTAATTTATAAAATATGGTATGCAAGAAAAATAAACTACCACCGGTTGTAAATGCTGACAGGAATTTCCGGCTCTCAGGTAACTGTTTTTGCAGTAACTCCACAGAGCCTTATTACTGCCATAACAGCTACCCTCGAACCAGAAACTGCTGTCTACATCTAAAACCAGTGACAGATTATTATAATATAGAGAGCAAGCCTAAATGCAGACTATTTCATTCAGCCTAAATCAGAAGTTATATTTTGACTAGCCTTCTTCTCCAACATTGTGGTATTTAAAGGAATTTCTTGTTTTCAGTTTCCAGTGAATGGAGCAGTTTTGGTGTTTATGCCTGGCTATGCGGAGATACAGACATTATATGACATGTTGTTGTCCTGTCCTGTGTTTGGTGGTAGAAATAAACATAGGTATGTTATACTAGTGGAAGTCTATCATTATAACTGTTGCAGATTTTGTCAGCTACTGGTAAATTATATAGAACATGGTAAACAGGCTCATTTTTATCTTGCCTAAAGTTTTAAAAAAGTTTAGAAAGTATTGTCTTTATTTGATTGTTGGCTTTGGTGTCATTACTAACATTGATTAAAAGTTGTTATAGTCCGCTTTTTCTTGAAGCCTATTTGTAGCTTTAACTTTGAAACTTTGTAATCTTTACTTGGTGAGTAAGTAATCCAAGAATGATAACTCTCACTGGCATTTTCATAGTATCATGGTGTCCTTAGAAATTAGGAATTTTTTGGTTAAGTTTTTTAGGTCACCTGTCACATAGTGACAGGGTGAGCTTTTGTGATCGCATTTTGTCCATCGTCCGTCCGTTCACATTTTCTTGTGAACATGATAGAGACCACATTTTGCAAACTTGCACACAACTTGTATTGGCATAATATTTCGGTTCCTTTCGAAAACTGGCCAGATTCCATCATGGGTTCCAGAGTTATGGCCCCTTAAAGGACCAAAATTTGCTATTTTGGCTTGTGAACACGATAGAGACCACATTTTGCAATGGATTTTAATCAAACTTGCACACAACTTCATTGGCGTAATATCTCGGTTCCTTTCAAAAACTGGCCAGATCCCATCATGGGTTCCAGAGTTATGGACCCTTAAAGGGCCAAAATTTGCTATTTTGGATTTTGCAGCAATATAGAGACTTCATTTATGGTTTGATTTGATACAAACTTGCAAAATATCTTTAGCAACAATATATCTTGGATTCCCTGATGAATCCATCAGATCCAATAATAGGTTCCAGAGTTATGCCCCCTGATTGACCCCTGAAAGAGCCAAAATTTGTTAATTTTTACCTTGTGAACACGATAGAAGTGATATTTTACATTTGATTTTAACCACACTTACACACAATTTAAGTCACAATAAGATCTCGGTTCCTTTCGAAAACCGGCTAGATTCCATCATGGGTTCTAGAGTTACTGCCCCTGAATGGGGCAAAATTTTCTATTTTGGCCCTTTCAGCCATATAGAGGTTTCATTTATGCTTTGATTTGATACAAACACAGAATGGTTATCTTGATCTCTAGGCCAAGTTTGAAACTGGGTCATGTGGGGTCAAAAACTAGGTCATCAGGTCAAATCAAGGAAGTTTGTTACACCTAGATGCCTATTATGATCATCTCAGAAACTGGTCAATTTTATCTTGTGATTCCTAGGCCGCTTATGAAACTAGGTCATACGGTCAAATCAAAGGAAGCTTTTAACCATTGAGGCCACATTAAACCTTCTTCATGAAACTTGGTCAATGTGTATCTTGATGATTCACTTAGGCCATGTTCGAAATGGGTATATGGTCCAAAACTAGTTTTGTCTGAAGCTTAGCGAAGAATTTGTTCAGCAAGGTCCTAAACATGCAGGTGAGCGATTAGGGCCACTCATGGCCCTCTTGAATATATAAGCACCGTTTCTTGAAGTGTATACAACTGGCATGAATACAGTAATACAATGGTTCTGATCATCAATATTTAGTATGAAGGCTTCACAACATACCCACTGCTATATTCATGGATATTGCTTAGTCAAGCATTAATCAACGGTCTGGACCCTAGATGCAGCACGTTCATGTTATAATCAAAACAAATACATGATGTATGAATCGCAGCTTTGACTGCTCAAAGAGGAACACTTCGTCCTCGGTACACATTTGAGGGAGTGAAAGTGGAGTGTACTTTCTTATATGAGCTCTCAAACTTGTTTCTTTTCGTCACAATATTGAAAGATTGCTGTTAATAACTTCATTTATTCATTTTTTCTGTTTTTTACACAAAATTACTACTGTCAGATTGTGTTATGAAGAATACTTTGTTTAATCCTATTGTCAGATATTGAATACATAATTGAGGAAGACTAAGCAAGTTTTAGTTTTAGTACAGATTCTCTACATTTAACTGTCATTGAGGTCAAATGCCGTTCTTCTCGTAGAAATGTTGATATTATCTGTGATAAAAGTCATTAAACAAAAGAAGACGATTTAAGTTTGTCTACGAACTTTTAAAATTAAATTAGATGCAAATAATGAAAAACGCTATTAAGTGGTTGAAAAAAATAATAACATAAAATTTATAGGAAAAGCTTGTTTTCACCTGGATGCCATATTTATGATCCTATCTTCATGAAACTTGGTCAGAATGTTTATCTTGATGATTCCTAGGCCAGCTTCGAAACTAGGTCACCTGGTCAAATCAAAGGAAAAGCTTGTTAACACTCTTGAGGCCACATTTATAACCCTATCTTCATGAAACTTGGTCAAAATGTGTATCTTGATGATTCCTAGGCCAAGTTCGAAACTGGGTCATATGGGGTCAAAAACTAGTTTTTTGTTTCTGAAGCTTTAGCGAAGAAATTTGTTCCAGCAAGGAACTAAACTCAGGTGAGCGATATAGGGCCATCATGGCCCTCTTGTTATACAGGTTCACTTTTCTTGAATTGTATAACAACTATGGCATGAAAGTTAATAAATTTCTTGATCATCAATATTGTGAGTATGAAGGCCAAGAACCATAACTCTTTTCATTGATATTGCCTTACGTCAAGCACTTACATTCAAGCGTTGGCACCTGTTGGCAGTTCTGTTTATAATATAAAACAAAAAGAGATGAACCTCGCAGCATTAAGCAAAGAGAACAACTTCGTCCTCGGAACACATTTGAGGGGTGAAAGTGGAAGAGGTACTTCCTCTTTATATGAGCTTCAACTTGTTTCTTTTCCCGCATCACACAGTATTGACAACAGACTTGCCTGTATAATAACTTCATGTTATATGACATTTTGCTCTGATTTTTTACACAAAAAGTGACATCTGTCAGGATTGTGTTATGGAAGAATACTTTGTTTAAGTCCTATCTAGTCCAGATTATTGAATACATAATTGAGGAAAGACTAAGCAAGTTTTATGTTTTCAGGTACAAGATCATCCCTCTTCATTCTACACTGTCATCTGAGGATCAACATGCTGTCTTCTCGTAAGAAATTGTTAGATATTATCTGTGATAAAAGTCATTACAACAAAAAAGGAAATGACGATTTAAAAGTTTGTCTTAGAACTTTTAAAAATTATAAAAATTAGAAATGCAAAACTTAATCAGAAAAACACCTATTAGAGTGTTGAAAGGAAGATGATATACACTTCTAGACATTGGAAGAATTCATTCAGGAAGATTTTCCTAAGGTGTATATTTATCATATTTGCATGATAAATGATAGTAGCAATGGTCATTTTTCTGTGCTACTTGAAACGTGAAAACTGCACATGACACTTGCATTCATGTCAGTTTTATTTGGATCTATAGAGATTTGGTCTTTGTTAAAGAGAAAAGAGTATCTGTAAAAGACATTGCATCATAAAAAGATAAATTACAAGAATTTCTAGTTCAGATTGTTTTTGTTTTTTTTGAATAAGATAAAACTCTCTTCGGTGATGTTGGCATAATTAAGAATGTTGACATAATGATGTCAGATGATGTGTCCTGTATCAGAGTCAGCTGTACTTTCGATGACTCTTCCATACTGAAAAATAGTAAAACACTGCTTCCTCAAAGTCACAACGTTTAATTAGCTGTTTGGTGTAAATGAAATAGAATAAATATTCGTTACTGATATTTTTTGCAGAAAGCCACCAGAAGAAGTTACAAAAATAGTTATAGCTACAAATATTGCAGAGACGTCTATAACCATTGATGACATCTGCTTTGTTATAGATACAGGGAAAATGAAGGAAAAAAGGCAAACATCTTTTTTTATCACTTGTTACTTCAGTCATGGTTGTTGCAACAGAAAACACTGTTTTTTATGGAGTCCACTTGATGTTCATGAGTGATAAGTGTTCATTTAAGCCGATTCTAGGCTACTCGATGGGTGTTGCACTTTCCACTACCTCTCATGAACAGACTCAATCAAACCGAATCTGCTATTATCTTGTTTGGTTTCATTCTATGCATCCAAAGGATCTTACAGATTGTATTGGTATTACAAGTTTTATTTTGAGTTAATCTTTCATAAATTTATTTATGTGTAAAAAATGTGTTTATGAAACCTGCAATATGTGTGTATCTGTGTGAAAAATTCTAAAGTTCACCTTGAAGTTCACAAATCAGAGAGTTTTGTTTATTTGAAATATCCACAGGTATGATTCCACAAAAGGAATGGAAAGTTTAGACACTGTGTGGGTGTCGAGGGCAAATGCATTACAGAGGAAAGGTCGTGCAGGGCGTGTAAGGTCTGGCATTTGCTTCCATCTGTTCACCAGTCACAGATTTGAGCACCATCTACAGGAACAACCTGTGCCAGGTATGCATTGATGTACAGGTATACTTGTTTTCCAGAAATGCATAAAGCATTAACACATGTCATAGAAATTCTCCTTACTAAGAGAGGTAACTCTGGGAAGCTTAAAAACTTAAGCATTAAACATTTCAGGGTATCTAAAACCATCTATAAATACAGAACTCAAGATGTAATACATGTATTAATTAAAAAAGTTCGCCTGCCTTCTATTTTTTGTACAGATATCATTTTCCTGTGTTCAGTAACTGGTCACTTGACAACCGATGTATTTTTTACAGAAAATGTTATAAGGGAATATAGAACAAAAACATCTGTGGTGGAGTATCCAGAACAAAAATTAGGGTCTCCATGTTTCTATTGTATTTATTTACGGTAAAACTCATACATTTATTTAGAATGCTTATATAATTTGAGCTCGTCTGATTTTTGAAAAAAATCTATGAGGTATTGTCATCACTTGATCGTCGGCATTAGTTCAATTTTTCTTTATGTCCACCTTTTCTCAAAATCATAAGAATTACAGCTTTGAAACATTGCACACTTGTTTGTCATCATTAAGTGACAAACTGGGCCAAGAGCCATAACTCTTATATGCATTTTGTCAAAATTATGGCCCTTTTTGTACTTGGAAAATTTGTGTTTCTTGGTTAAAATTTTTTGTTTAGGTCCACCTTTTTTCAAAAACTATAAGAGCTATATCTTTGAAACTTTGCACACTTGTTTATCATTATTAGATGACTATGTTGGTGCTTTTTCACTGGTAGGGGACTTCTGTATTGCCACTGCAATACTCGGTCACTTGTTGAAATTCCTCTACATTTATTTTTACCTGCTGCACAATGTCATACTACATACACAAAGAAATTACAGAAGTCTACTTAACCATCAAGTAAGGTATTGTTAATAGCAAAGCAATATAAGTTTTAATTATATTTCAGAGATTCAGAGAGCCCCATTAGAACAGATATGTTTGAGGATAAGGATGCTGGACATCTTTAAGAGAGTTCCTGTGGAGGTGAATAATGGTTTATGAATATAGGTCTACTGACACCCATTTTCCAGAGAAAAAGAAATGAAATATCTAACATCTGCTTTTAGTTTATACCGATTTATTTTAGCTTGATTGTTTTGAAAGCTTCAAGCTTATTTGAACCACTTGCAGGCCAATTTCCTGGAAGAACAGTACTAGTGCCATATGAGAAGGGGTGGTCGTAACCCCAGCAGGGCTCTAACAGTTTATTATTTTGATTATCCAATGCTCACTGCCTCCAGAAATATTTCTTCTGCTTTAAACAATCATTATTGTGGTTTTTCTCAGTTATAGGAAATTTTATGTAAATTTTAGGTTGTGTTACACAAGTTACCCGAGCCCCCAGAGTATGAGGCAATCACCTCAGCCATCAAGAGGTTAGAGGTTTTGGGAGCACTGGACAGTCATGGGGTATGTAAAGTCTGCTGTGCCTTTCCTTCACTCTATACCTTGACAAAACACTGCACATGTGTTGGATGTGGAGCAAAGTAGATATTGTGTTTAAACTATCTTCACAACATTCTGAAGACAAATGTTTGACTTTGAACTAAATGAATAAACAATGATTAGAGCAAGGTTCTTTTCATGATTGTTGATAGGGAAGTGATAAAAGACACAACCTGTCTCTTCCAGGTTATAGAGGAGTGTAGTTTGCTTTATTAGCCTTACTATGTATATTACATAATACTAAACAGTGAGTTTTGATTTATGGATTTATATAAATGATCTTCTGACAAAGAAGTATAAATATTGAGTGTCTGGTGCTTTATTTCTGTATTCAAAATGAGTTTTTCTTTCATCCTTGTAACTTATTTGTTCATCAGTATTTTATACTTCAATATATTTTTAGCTCACCAGAGCCATAGGCTCAGGGTGAGCTATTAGGATCAGTCACCGTCCGGCGTCTGTTGTCCGTCGTCAGTAAACTTTTACTTTAAACGACATCTCCTCATAAACCGCTAGGCCAATTTCATCCATACTTCACAGGAATGTTCCTTGGGTGAAGCTCTACAAAATTTTTTCAAAGAATTGAATTCCATGCAGAACTCTGGTTGCCATGGCAACAGAAAGGAAATTTTTTAAAAATCTTCTTCTCAAAAACCAGAAGCCTAGAGCTTAGATATTTGGTGTGAAGCATTGCCTAATGGACCTCTACCAAATTTGTTCAAATCATGACCCCCCGGGTCAAAATTGACCCCGCCCCAGGGGTCACTTGATTTTACATAGGAAAATCTGTAAAAAATCTTCTTCTCAAAAACCAGAAGGCCTAGAGCTTAGATATTTGACATGTAGCATTGCCTAGTGGACCTCTACTAAAATTGTTCAAATCATGACCCCGGGGTCAAAACTGACCCCGCCCCAGGGTCACTTGATTTTACATAGGAAAATCTTCAAAATGTTTCCAAAAATAAACCAGAAGGCCTAGAGCTTAGATATGTCACATGTTGCATTGCCTAATGGACCTCTACAAAATTTGTTCAAATCAAGACCCCGGGGTCAATTTGACTTCGCCCTATTGGGTTACTTGATTGTACATAGGAAAATCTTCAAAAATTTTCTAAAAATAAACCAGAAGGCCTAGAGCTTAGATATTGGACCTGTAGCATTGCCTAGCGGACCTCTACAAAATTTGTTCAAATCATGACCCCCAGGGTTAAAATTGACCCCACCCCAGGGGTCACTTGATTTTACATAGGAAAATCTTCAAAAATTTTCTAAAAATAAACCAGAAGGCCTAGAGCTTAGATGTTTGACCTGTAGCATTGCCTAGTGGACCTCTACAAAATTTATTTAAATCATGACCCCAGGGGTCAAAATTGACCCAGCCCCAGGGGTCACTTGATTTTACATAGGAAAATCTTCAAAATGTTTCTAAAAATAAACCAGAAGGCCTAGAGCTTAGATATGTCACATGTTGCATAGCCTAATGGACCTCTACAAAATTTGTTCAAATCAAGACCCCGGGGTCAATTTGACTTCGCCCTATTGGGTTACTTGATTGTACATAGGAAAATCTTCAAAAATTTTCTAAAAATAAACCAGAAGGCCTAGAGCTTAGATATTGGACCTGTAGCATTGCCTAGTGGACCTCTACAAAATTTGTTCAAATCATGACCCCCAGGGTTAAAATTGACCCCACCCCAGGGGTCACTTGATTTTACATAGGAAAATCTTCAAAAAATTTCTAAAAATAAACCAGAAGGCCTAGATCTTAGATATTTGAAATGTAGCATTGCCTAGTAGACTTCTACAAAAATTGTTCAAATCATGACCCCCGGGTTCAAATTGAACCCGCCCCATGGGGTTACTTGATTGTACATAGAAAAATCTTCAAAAATTTTCTAAAAATAAACCAGAAGGCCTACAGCTTAGATATTTCACATGTAGCATTGCCTAGTGGACCTCTACAAAATTATTCAAATCATGACCCAAGGGGGTCAAAATTGACCCCACTCCAGGGGTCACTTGATTTTACATACGAAAATCTTCAAAAAATTTCTAAAAATAAACCAGAAGGCCTAGATCTTAGATATTTGACTTGTAGCATTGCCTAGTAGACTTCTACAAAATTTGTTCAAATCATGACCCCCGCCCCATTGGGTTACTTGATTGTACATAGAAAAATCTTCAAAATTTTCTAAAAATAAACCAGAAGGCCTAGAGCTTAGATATTTGACATGTAGCATTGCCTAGTGGACCTCTACAAAAGTTGTTCAAATCTTGACCACCCCAGGGTCAAATTGACACAGCCCCAGGGGTTACTTGATTGTACATAGGGAAATCTTCATAAATTTGCTAAAAATAAACCAGAAGGCCTAGATCTTAGATATTTGATATGTTATAGACTTCTACAGACTTTGTTCAAATCATGACCCCCGGGGTAAAATTGGCCCCGCCCCAGGGGTTACTTGATTGTAACTCAGAAAATCTTCCAAAAAATTTCTAAAAATCATCAGTTTGACATTTGAAACATGTAGCGATCTGGTGAGCGATCCAGGGTCATCATGACCCACTTGTTTGTTGAGAGTATCTGTTTTGTATATAAATTACATGTATGTACATTGCTATATATTTCAACAGGAACTAACCCCACTTGGCTACCATTTAGGGACTTTACCCGTAGATGTTCGGTAAGTATCTTGTTTTTACTCTTTCCATTTTTAACATTTTAATAACCCTGTCACTATTCAGGCTCTCACTTTTGCTGATAGACTTGTCTGTCAGTTCTTGTACTTCTATCCTCGCTAACAGCTGACATGAACGGTGCGTGTGAGACAGTGTAGGCAGTGTAGGTTGGGAGGGAGATGGGATGGGGAAGTCATAGAAATTAGAAGTTAACTAGGCTGTAAAAAAGCGAATATATCTAAATACCTAAACATTGCCTTTTTATGCCCCCAAAGGGAGGCATATAGTTTTTGAACCGTCTGTCGGTCTGTCCGCAATTTTCGTGTCCGGTCCATATCTTTGTCATCGATGGATGGATTTTCAAATAACTTGGCGTGAATGTGTACCACAGTAAGACGACATGCAGTGCGCAAGACCCAGGTCCGTAGCTCAAAGGTCAAGGTCACACTTAGACGTTAAAGGATAGTGCATTGATGGGTGTGTCCGGTCCATATCTTTGTCATCGATGGATGGATTTTCAAATAACTTGGCATGAATGTGTACCACAGTAAGACGATGTGCAGTGCGCAAGACCCAGGTCTGTAGCTCAAAGGTCAAGGTCACACTTAGACGTTAAAGGATAGCGCATTGATGGGCGTGTCCGGTCCATATCTTTGTCATCGATGGATGGATTTTCAAATAACTTGGCATAAATGTGTACCACAGTAAGACGACATGTCATGCGCAAGACCCAGGTCCGTAGCTCAAAGGTCAAGGTCACACTTAGATGTTAAAGGATAGTGCATTGATGGGCGTGTCCGGTCCATATCTTTGTCATCGATGGATGGATTTTCAAATAACTTGGCATGAATGTGTACCACAGTAAGACGATGTGTCACACGCAAGACCCAGGTCTGTAGCTCAAAGGTCAAGGTCACACTTAGACGTTAAAGATCATTTTTCATGATAGTGCATTGATGGGCATGTCCTGTCCATATCTTTGTCATTCATGCATGGATTTTAAAATAACTATGCATGAATGTGTGACACAGTAAGACAATGTGTCGTGCGCAAGACCCAGCTCCGTAGGTCAAAGGTCCTAAACTCGAACATCGGCCATAACTATTCATTCAAAGTGCCATTGGGGGCATGTGTCATCCTATGGAGACAGCTCTTGTTTTCATTACATTATGTTACAAACTCATGAACCATCAGCAGAGCAGATCCCTTTCTCTGTGTGAAAAAGTTACTTAACATTTGTAGCTCCTGTATTTGCAGACTAAAAGCTTCTTGAGTTCAGCTTTCAACAGATGGAATTTTGTTATTTTTCAGAATCGGAAAGTTGATGCTACTGGGAGCTATATTCAGATGTCTTGATCCGGCTTTAACAATAGCAGCTTGTCTCAGTTTTAAATCTCCTTTTGTAAGTACACTTTGACAGTAATATAATGAGGTTAGTCTCAGCTTCAAATCTTTTAGTAACTGCATGTAAATAGTGACATTTTGCAGGTATCTATACTGTGACTTTATCAGCTTTCTTTTGAATGTTTGCTCTCCAAAACAAGAGCTAAAGTGATATGCATACTTCAGTTGGTTTGTTGTAGAATATCTACACTTGTCAGTACTGCTAGGCACTTTGCCAAAATAGATTTGGTTTACTCTGGTAGTGATTTGTTCATACAAATAAACTCACATGTGGGAAAGCTAGCTTGTTTTCAATTTATATATTTCCCTTGATAGAACTGGACTCCAGATTTTGGCTAAAAAGATCTGTCTTTGAAATTGGTGATATTATGAACATTAGAACATGATTTTTTTGTCCCCCAAAAGTGTGTGGTGTGTGGGGGGGGGAGGCATTTAGATATACCCTTGTCCATCCATCCCTCTGTCCATTTGTCCAAAATTGTGTTGTGAATATCTCAAGAAATATTTGATCTAGAGTCTTAAAACCTCACAGAATTGTTATTAATAATGGGAAGTTGTGCACCTGGTGTTTTAATTGGGATTTCACACAACTAGGCCAGAATTGTGGCCCTTGACTTAGTCTACTACAGACTGATACTCTTGTCATTCATTTTAGGTCACACCATTTGGTAAGAAACATGAGGCCACAGAGAAGAAACTAGAGTTTGCAGCTGGGAACTCGGATCATCTTACAATGCTCAATGCTTATAATGTAAGTGTACTGGTTGCTTGAACCATATTTTTTTCAGATAAAATTTAAGCAATTGTTATGTTTTCTACAGACATCTATTCTCCCATTTATTTTCTCGAACCAAGTCCTATATACATATTATTTCATAGTGACTACCAGTTTATGGAGATCTAGGGACAATTGGTCAAGGGAGATTTAGGGACTACCAGTTTTGGGAGGTCTAGGGACTACCAGTCTGTTGACATATTGGGAAAACCAGTCTAAGATCTCTTAACTAAAAGTTAGGGATATTTCATGACGAGCAGTCTAGATCTCAGGACTACCCATAAGATTGCAAAGGATACTGCAGGTAACTGTTCATAGAATAACTAAAGCTATAACTTGCCCTTTCATTGGCATCTGTATCAACATTGATTTCTTTAGCATTTGAATGTAAGTTGGTAACTAAGTAACTACTACTTTGGATGGATTGAAACTTCACTCACTTGTTCACTGTGATTTGATGTACAATGCACATTTTTGGAAGAATTCACTGTTCTGTGTCACAATATTACATTTTGTGAGTCTGTTTTTAGCTCGACTATTCATAGAATAGTAGAGCTATTGGACTTGCCCATGCGTCCGCATCCGCGTCCCGATTTGGTAAAGTTTTTGTATGTAAGCTGGTATCTCAGCAACCACTTGTTGGAATGGATTGAAACTTCACACACTTATTCACTGTGACAAAACTGACCTACATTGCACAGGTTCCATAACTCTGTTTTGCTTTTTTACAAAATTATGCCCCTTTTTCGACTTAGAAATTTTTGGTTAAGGTTTTGTATGTAAGCTGGTGTCTCAGTAACCACTTGTGGGAATGGATTGAAACTTCACACACTTATTTACTGTGATAAATTGACTTACATTACACAGGTTCCATAACTCTATTTTGCTTTTTTACAAAATTATGCCCCTTTTTCGACTTAGAACTTTTTGGTTAAGGTTTTGTATGTAAGCTGGTATCTCAGTCCTCTCTAATTGGAATGGATTGAAACTTCACACACTTATTCACTGTCATGATCTGACATGCACAAAGCAGGTCCCATAACTTTATTTTGCTTTTTTTCAAAATTATGCCCCATTTTCGACTTAGAAACTTTTGGTTAAGGTTTTGTATGTAAGCTGGTATCTCAGTAACCACTTGTGGGAATGGATTGAAACTTCACACACTTATTTACTGTGATAAACTGACTTACATTGCACAGGTTCCATAACTCTATTTTGCTTTTTTACAAAGTTATGCCCCTTTTTCATCATAGAAATTTTTGGTTAAGTTTTTGTATGTTAGCTGGTATCTCAGTATCCAGTAATGGGAAAGGATTGAAATTTCACACACATGTTCACTGTCATAATATGACATGCAGTGCAAAGGGTCAATAACTCAACTTCGCATTTTACAAAATTATGCCCCTTTTTCAACTTAGGAGTTTTTGGTTAAATTCCTATATGTAAGCTGGTATCTCAGTACCCACTAATGGGAATGGATTGAAACTTCACACACTTGTCCACTGTCATGAGCTGATAAGCACTATGCAGGTTCCATAACCCTATTTTGCTTTTTTACTAAATTATGTCCCTTTTTCGACTTCCTTATTCATTCAGTCGACAAGGCTGTTGAATAGTCGAGCGTTGCTGTCCTCTGACAGCTCTTGTTTAATAGTGGACTATATTTTGCACGACTGTATTTCACAGGACTATATTTCAGGCATGGAAGGAGGCAAGGAAGAATAGTGGACATGAAGCATATCGTTTCTGTCAAGATAATTTTCTCTCAAAGAGGTCACTGGAGGTAAAAGTATATTTGTCACTTCTTTTGATTTTAAAAAAGAAAAATGGCTGAAAAAATATGATTACCTACAACCAAGAAATTATTTGCTTATCACTGGGACTGTTCTTGTTATATAATTGATATGGTCATAAACATAAATTTGTGCTTTAAGTTCGTACCTAATTTATACATAATTTGTTTTACACAACATATAAACTAATTTAAATTAGATTAATCAAAGTTTTTATTACAAGGAGGACGTGAATGATAATATTATTGGATTGAACCAGTGCATAGAATAGTGGTACAAGTTTGGTGTGTGCTTCCTTAATTTCTGCAGGAATCTAGCTGTTTTTTCACTAATTTAGGCCAAATATTTTATCTAGAATGTTTGATTGATTTATGTACATTGTATACATGTTTTCAGATGTTGTCTAGTATGAAGCAGCAGTTTGTAGAATTGTTGTCAGATATTGGATTTGTAAAGGAAGGAATATCCAGTAAAGATGTGGAGAGGGCTGCCAGAAATGGTGAAGATGGTGTCTCTACTATAACTGGACCTGAGGTAAGTTAAGTTATTTTCAGATACTAGGTTTGTGAAGGGGGAATTTTAGGTAAAGATAAAGAGGGGGCATCAAGAAATGGTGAAGATGATGTTGCCTCTATCAATGGACCTGACGTTTGAGTTGTGCCTTTGGGTTTTAAATACTTCTACCAGTCTCACTAATGATAGGAGATCCACTGTGCTTCCTCAAGACATAATTTCAGATCAATGTGGTTCTTTTGAATGGTTGTCCTGAAAAAGGAATGCTTGTACAGAGTGGTTCGATGCAGTGTCCATAACCACATCAGAACACCATTTGTAAATCAGTCATAGGACACCATCTATACTGCTGTTTCAAGATACCATTTATACACCAACCATAGGTTACCATTTATACACCAACCATAGGTTGCCGTTTAAACTGTTGTTTCAGGACAACATTTACACACTAACCATAGGTTACTATTTATACACCAACCATAGGTTGCCGTTTAAACTGTTGTTTCAGGACAACATTTACACACTAACCATAGGTTACTATTTATACACCAACCATAGGTTGCCGTTTAAACTGTTGTTTCAGGACAACATTTACACACTAACCATAGGTTACTATTTATACACCAACCATAGGTTGCCATTTAAACTGTTGTTTCAGGACAACATTTACACACCAACCATAGGTTACTATTTATACACCAACCATAGGTTGCCATTTAAACTGTTGTTTCAGGACAACATTTACACACCAACCATAGGTTACCATTTATACACCAACCATAGGTTGCCATTTAAACTAGGACAACATTTACACACTAACCATAGGTTACTATTTAAACTGTTTTTCAAAACAGCTCTTATAATAGAATGTTGTACATGTAATAGAAGTTAAGAATATTATATATGCAGTCAGAAGTAAGTACTTGTACATGTAAAAAGGGTCAGAACACTATACATGGTCAAGTTTTCAGTTATTGTTAGAAAATATTAACAGGTTAAGATATATAGACTTTTATATGAAGTGTGTATGTAATATCCTAAATGACAGCTTGTATGTTAAACTTGAAAATATGTGAGAGTAATGATAAAACTCAAGATAAATAAAAACTTTGCAGGCTTGACCTGCCTGCTTGACTTTGTAGCATGTGTAAATGTTGAGTTCTGCTCAACCCGGGGCTAGATGATGTGGACGGTAGCACCCATTTCCACTACCATCCATGAACAGGCTCAATCAAACCAAGCCTGCAACATTTTTATACCCCCACCAAACATGTTTGAGGGGGGTATATAGGAGTCAGTTTTGTCGCGTCCCGTCCCGTCGCGTCCCGAAATCTATTATCTCAGTTATTACCAAATGGATTTGATTCAGACTTAAAAAACATGTTCCACCTTATCACCCACATCATGTGACACAAGGTGCATAACTCTTGACACCAAGTTTTCATGAATTATGTCCCCTTTTACTTAGAATTTAAGGTTAATTTTGTTGTATTTTCACTATATCTCAGTTATTACTAAATGGATTTGATTCAAACTTAAAATAGTTGTTCCACCTCATCACCCACATCATGTGACATAAGGTGCATAACTCTGACACCATTTTTTTATGAATTATGCCCCTTTTACCTTAGAATTTAAGGTTGATTTTGATGTATTTTCACTTTATCTCAGTTACTACTAAATGGATTTGATTCAAACTTAAAATAGTTGTTCCACCTCATCACCCACATCATGTGACATAAGGTGCATAACTCTGACACCATTTTTTTATGAATTATGCCCCTTTTACCTTAGAATTTAAGGTTGATTTTGATGTATTTTCACTTTATCTCAGTTACTACTGAATGGATTTGATTCAAACTTAAAATAGATGTTCCACCTCATCACCCACATCATGTGCCCACATCATGTGACACAAGGTGCATAACTCTGACTCCAAGTTTTCATGAATTATGTCCCCTTTTACTTAGAATTTAAGGTTAATTTTGTTGTATTTTCACTATATCTCAGTTATTACTAAATGGATTTGATTCAAACTTAAAATAGTTGTTCCACCTCATCACCCAGATGATGTGACATAAGGTGCTTAACTCTGACATAAATTTTTTATGAATTATGTCCCCTTTTACTTTAAATTTAAGGTTGATTTTGATGTATTTTCACTATATCTCAATGATTACAAAATGGATTTTATTCAAACTTAAAAATAGATGTTCCACCTCATCACCCACATCATGTAACACAAGGTGCATAACTCTGACATAAATTTTTATGAATTATGTCCCCTTTTACTTTAATTTAAGGTTGATTTTGATGTATTTTCACTATATCTCAATTATTACAAAATGGATTTGATTCAAACTTAAAATAGATGTTCCACCTCATCACCCACATCATGTGACACAAGGTGCATAACTCTGACACCAATTTTTCATGAATTATTCCCCTTTTACTTAGAATTTAAGGTTAATTTTGATGTATTTTCACTATATCTCAATTACTACTGAATGGATTTGATTCAGACCTAAAACAGATGTTCCACCTCATCACCTACATCATGTGAAACAAGGTGCATAACTCTGACACTATTTTTCTTGAATTGTGTCCCCTTTTACCTAGAATTTAAGGTTAATTTTGATGTATTTTCACTATATCTCATTCTGATTGGCTTAGAGCCAAAGGGAAGTAACCTTTTTTAACCTTTGTACTGAGTTTCTTCCCCTTAAATTCCAGGAATAAGTCTATTTTTAGAAATCCTATTTTTAGATTTTCAATATTTTAGGTATTTTTCTAACTTTTTTATTATAAGTCCTATGTAAAAAGTAAAAACATTTTTCCGTGATAACATGGGTCGGTAAGACGCTTTTTTGTATTCACTTTTAGTGTATCTCTAATATTAGAGATTTAATATATTTACTAGTATTACTATACTAGTATTATACTAGTATTACTTATATGTGGAAGCCCAGGATGAAGTACTCCAAAGTATTTTTAAGATTCCTTATGGTTGCCATTCTTCTGTGACAAGACCGTATGGTGGGGGTATGAGTCACTCCTGTGACAGTTCTAGTTCGTTTTTGCCGTGTTGAGCGACCTGTGAAGTTTCCACTTTTTCTATATTTGCATCAAGGCCACCAATGTATTGTTAATATCTGGAAATTAGAGTACAGAGAAAATAGGATAATTGATGATTTCTGTTTATTTCAGGCCAATTTAAACTCCAAGAATCTGAAACTGATATCTGCTCTACTGGTAGGGGCCTTATATCCAAATATAGTTCAAGTTCTGACACCTGAGCAACAGTACACTCAAGTCGGAGGTGGTAAGTTTTGTGACCTACATGTTTCTTACACGTTTCTTACACGTTTCTCAGTAATGTAGCATACCAAGTGCTCATATTGAAAAACGCATGGATAATGTTGATTTTATTCAGCCATTTACCCCTTTTGAAACATGTTTGTTAAAAATACAGGAACATTTCACTTTATTAGACCTCATTTATGTCTTTAAAATTAAAAATAACTTAAAAATTGTTACATATTATCTCATTATTTCTCTACAGTTTTCTCCCAAATTATCTATGTATAAATTCACTACAAATTGACTTTGACATAGGTTAAGCTATTCCAACTGATTTAAGCAGTTACCAAATTAACTCACAGTAGATGTGCATATTTAATTACAATGGTGTTTCTTATTTCTAACAAGTATATTTCAATTTGGATCCATAATAATTACTGAGTACAGACTTTCAAACTCAACAGTTACTTGCAATGGTCCTTCACCAAGTTTTATTTAAGTCGCATTTTCATATTTTAAACTTCAAGAGGGCTTTCACAATCATTTAAAGCAGATTTCTGCAGTCAGTCAAGTTTTAAAACTTTTAAAAGGGGAAGTAACTTGTATAGGCTTGCTTACTGTAGTGAATTCATTTTCAAGAATGCAGTACTTTGGATATATTTACTAATGAATGCATTTAAAAACATGTATGTTTATAGATAATAGTTTAACATGCTTAGGGTATAACTTTTCTGGAAGATTCAGTTTTTGAAAAAATCCAACTAGTGCTTGTAGGTCATTAAAGATGACATTCTGTTTTGCAGGAACTGTTGCAGTAGCACCAAAAGCTGAGGACATCAGATTCAAAACCAAACCTGATGGTTATGTAAGTTATCTATATGTCTGAGTTTATTTTGAAGTAGACACTGCTATATCTGGAGTGTGTTTTTTTTTTTGAAAGCTGACACTGCTTTGTCTTGAATTTATTGGGAAGCTGACACTGCTTTGTCTTGAATTTATTGGGAAGCTGACACTGCTTTGTCTTGAATTTATTGCGAAGCTGACACTGCTTTGTCTTGAATTTATTGCGAAGCTGACACTGCTATTTCAAGAGTGTGTTGCGAAGCTGACACTACTCTGAATAAATTAATATTATCAAGTTTAATTGTTACTATTCATTGGAAACAGACACTGCTTTGTCTTGAGTTTAGTATTGCTACGTTTCACTGTAATCATTTACGGGGAAGCTGACACTGCAATGCCTGAGTTGCATACTGTCACTTTCACTGTTTTCATTCATGGGAAAGTGCTATATCTGACTAGCTTCATTGTTAATATTCTGGGAAGGTGACACTATCATGTCTGAGTTTTATGTTGTTTAGGAAGATCTGCATGTTTGATTAACTAAAATTGCCTGGTAGCATAATATCGTTAGCAGTAAATGTTGTCAGGAACCTATTACAATGTGTGTATTCAGTGTTAAACAGTCAGTGCTACAGTCTTCTTTTCCAGTTAATTTTGACAATTTTTTTTTTTAATTTTTTTTTTTTTGATTTAATGTCGCACCGACACATGTAGGTCATATGGCGACTTTCCAGCTTTAATGGTGGAGGAAGACCCCAGGTGCCCCTCCGTGCATTATTTCATCACGAGCGGGCACCGGGGTAGAACCACCAACCTTCTGTAAGCCAGCTGGATGGCTTCCTCACTAATTTTGCCAATAGATAGGTTTTGATGTAAAAAATTCAAAGAAATAACATAGAATAAGCTGAATTGTATGGACGACAAACTGTGAAAAATTAAGAAACGGACCTGTACATTTTATATGGCCATATGATTGAAAATAGTAAATGAACTTACATTAAGGAACTTTTTCTTCATACGAAAAAGTCATAAAAATGTGACTTTCCCATAGAAGCCCATTGTGACAAATTATAGGAGGACCAATATTTTCAAGTTGGTCTAACAAAAAATCAAGCACACATACCTATCACTTCCAGTTACTGAATTTCTTTTGGGTACGAGATGCTTTGAAAACATACAGTTTGATAAAATTCAACATTGTAAAGCAGTATTTTTTCAGACCTGCAGAACTACTTTAAATTTCCAGTGTTGATATTTGTGAGAAGCTGACACAGCAAAATTTTGAGTTTCATAGTGTCAAATTTCACTGTTAATCAATCACAGGAACCTGTTCACTGTTGAAACCTCTCCAGACTTTATATCACATAGGGTACTTCTTTATGACAAGTTAGTTTCCCATTCTGTTTCTGTTTTATCAAAAATGGTTGATAGCAGGTGTGAGAATATAGAATGATTTATTTCCTGCAAGTGTGCATAAATATACATAAATGATAAAGTTAAGAATTTGGTCTTTTTGTATAATATTTAAGAGTATTTATTTATGTTTTATATTTGTTAGGTAAAGATTCATCCATCATCAGTCAACTTTCAAGTGCGATTCTATGAGAGTCCTTATTTGGTGTACCACGAGAAAGTCAAAACTACAAGGGTAAGAGAGTGTAATACAATAGGGTTGTTATAACAGTACCTTGATTTATAATGTTGTAATCTACAAGGGTAAGAAAGTGTAATACAATAGGGTTGTTATAACAGTACCTTGATTTATAATGTTGTAATCTACAAGGGTAAGAAAGTGTAATACAATAGGGTTGTTATAACAGTACCTTGATTTATAATGTTGTAATCTACAAGGGTAAGAAAGTGTAATACAATAGGGTTGTTATAACAGTACTTTGATTTATAATGTTGTAATCAGCTTGGGTAGTTTTGCTAGGCCTGGACTCCACAAGGTGCCTGCGCTGAGTGCGATCTGGACTCCACAAGGTGCCTGCGCTGAGTGCGATCTGGACTCCACAAGGTGCCTGCGCTGAGTGCGATCCAGCCTGGCAAAATTCATGAAAGTTGAATGTTCCATGGCCCGCCCGCTTAGCTCAGTAGGTAAGAGCGTTGGTCTGTGGATCTCGGGGTCGTGAGTTTGATCCTCGGGCGGGGCGTATGTTCTCCGTGACTATTTGATAAATGACATTGTGTCTGAAATCATTAGTCCTCCACCTCTGATTCATGTGGAGAAGTTGGCAGTTACTTGCGGAGAACAGGTTTGTACTGGTACAGAATCCAGGAATACTGGTTAGGTTAACTGCCCGCCGTTACATGACTGAAATACTGTTGAAAAACGGTGTTAAACCCAAAAACAAACAAATGAATGTTCCATTGCAGATCAAGGAACTATTTTAATGACACTTATATTATATACATATACCTATGTCTGGTGTTATACCAGCCAGAACTGGTTATATTTTTGGATAAATAAAACTAAACCATAATAGGAAACAGTGAACTTTTTAACAGATGGAGCATCGAGGCGCCACCATTACGTCATTACTGATCGAATATTTTTTCGTTATCTAATTGGAGTTGAATACAGAGTTTTGTATTTGTAAGTAAACTACATGCTGTAATTGAGACGTTCAGTATTTTAGGGAGTAGAGAGTGATTCAAATACCCGTAAATACCTTAAACAGAAAAAAATGTAGTGACCAAGTTACCAATGATGTTTTATGTTTTGATACAGATAATTTAAGATTGATTCTCAGGTGCCATCAGAGTGGTGGCTCTGTGGTAGAACGGTAGTAGTGCCCATCTTGCATGTGAGAGGTCCGAGTAAGATACATGATTTGGTCATGCCAAAAACTTTGTAAGAAGGGAACATATTTACTATGTTTTACCTGTGTTTTACAGTGGTAATGCACTATAGTTATAGATAAATGGGTTGTTTTAGAGAAAAGAGGAACTTCCTGCATGTTGGTGTCAGTATTATTTACTTACTGTTACAACTAGATACCATCATGATACAACTGAAAATTGTTAAAACTACAATAAGCAAAAATACTTACACTTATCCCCCCACAAAAACTGGATCATACTAGTCAGTTTTTTATTGTTTATATCTGTATTTCATCTATATTGATTTCAAGTCCTCACGTAAAATATGATAATATGTTACTTTAGTTTTGTTTCTGTTACAAATAACACCAGATGTTAGCTGAATAAAAACAAGTGAAATTGTTAAACACTTCTTGTGTTCATTAACTTATCACAGTACAAAACAATATGACATAGGAACAGATGTTGTTTACCAAGTCTTAGTACACTATAACCTTGTGAGTGGTCGTTTCAAAATAACCCTTGGGTGACATGCTACAAGAATTGTACAAGCTAGCTGTAAAACTCAGATGAGTGATATAGGGCCAACATAACCCATTTGTTTCAGATATAATTATATTCCAGACAGCACAACTATTTACATATTTTATTTCAGATATATATTAGAGACAGCACAATGGTCTCTGTGTACCCACTGTTGTTGTTTGGGGGAGGTGAGATAGGTGTGGATCTGTCTCGAGGAAACTTTATTCTCTCTGTGGATGATGGTTGGATCAAATTTATGGCACAGTCGCATCAGGTCAGTTGTTCATCATTTGTTTATCAAATATTTAGAAAATTTACTAGCCAGGAACCAGTAGTCAGACAAACTTTGATGTTTTTCATTCAGTATATTTTTAGAAATCTTTTTACATAAATGAAACTCAGGCAATATATAGTTCAGCTCCTACAACATCTGCAGAAATAACCAGTACTACCTAGTGTTGTAAATTCTTTGCTTCCATGGGGCTTTTATAGGGCATAAAAAGTAGTAATTTTTCTTGTGTGGTAAACAAGTGGCCAGAAAATATTTTTAGTATGATTAACTGTTATTTTGATATAAAAATAGGTAAACTATTTATTTTTATTAGCTCACCTGAGCCAAAGGCTCATGGTGAGCTTTTGTGACCGCTCAATGTCTGTCGTGCATCCGTCAGCATTTTCCACCAGACTTCACAGGAATGATCCTTGGGTGGTCCCCTTTGAAAATTATTCAAAGAATTTAATTCCATGCAGAACTCTGGTTGCCATGGCAACCAAAAGGAAAAACTTAAAAAATCTTTTTGTCCAAAACCATAAGGCATAGAGCCTTGATATTTGGCATGTGACATCATCTAATGGTCCTCTATAAAGATTGATTAAATTGTGCACCTGGGGTGAAAAGAGGCCCCGTCCTAGGGGTCCCACGTTTTACATAGACTTATATAGGAAATTTTTTTTTTAAATTTACTTGTCTGAAACCACAAGACCTAACCCTTTGATACTTGGTATGTTGCATCTGGTGTGCATTCAAGTCTCAGTCTCTGTTGGTATTCTTTGCATTTCTTATATTATACAATCCTGAGTGTAATCTTTCTCGCTTATTTCAATTAATTCATTCAATCATTAGAATTTCATGAACCTTTTAGCAAAATGATAACCTTTCTGTAATACAGTTTTTAAAATGTTGTAAGATAAATAAAGTTGACATATTTTTTGCCACGGTACTGTTTTTCGCAAAAAGAGCTAATAATTAAATTCCCATTTGTTTTGTATGAGAACTACTACTCTGGAGCTACTTATATACCATATATAAAGAGAATACATCTTGCAAAATTTACATAAACATGTTGTCATCACAACTTATTACAACAGCTGTTCAAAACAAAAAACGTTTTCTGAAATATTGCATGTTAAACGTCTTGTTAAAACATTACTTCTTGTAAGATGAAATTGATGTATGCGAAGAAGAAACTACATTACATGCTTGTTTCATTAATCCCCAGCCACGAGTGGTTGGGGGTTATAGAAATGGTTTCCGTCCGTCCTTCCTCTTTCAGTCCTTCCGTCCATCTGTCCGTAACACTTGTGTCCGCTCCATATCTCCTAAACCCCTTGAAGGATTTTCATGAAACTTGGGTCAAATGATCACCTCATCAAGACAATGTGCAGAACCCATGATTCAGCCATATCAGCTCAAGGTCAAGGTCACAACTCAAGGTCAAATGTTTGAGCCTTCCATTTTGTGTCCGCTCTGTATCTCCTAAACCCCATGAAGGAATTTTATAAAACTTTGGTCAAATGATCATCTCATCAAGACAATGTGCAGAACTTATGAGTCAGCCATACTGACTCAACATCAAGGTCACAACTAAGGGTCAAAGGTTTGAGCCTTCTATTTTGTGTCCGCTCTGTATCTCCTAAACTCCTTGAAGGATTTTCATGAAACTCTGGTCAAATGATCACCTCGTCAAGACGATGTGCAGAACTCATGAGTCAGCCATGTTGGCTCAAGGTCAAGGTCACAACTCGGGGTCAAACGTTTGAGCCTTCCTTTTTGTGTCCGCTCTGTATCTCCTAAACCCCTTGAAAGAATTTTATAAAACTTGGGTCAGATGATCACGTCATCAAGATGACGTGCAGAACTCATGAGTCAGCCATGCCCGATCAATGTCAAGGTCACAACTTAGGAAAAAAGTTTTGAGCCTTCCATTTTGTGTCTGCTTTGTATCTCCTAAACCCCTTGAAGGATTTTTATGAAACTTTGGTCAAATGATCACCTCATCAAGAGGATATGCAGAACGTATGATTCAGCCATGTTGGGTTAAGGTCAAAGTCACAACTCAGGGTCAAAGGTTTGAGTCTTCCATTTTGTGTCCGCTCTGTATCTCCGAATTCCCTTGAAGGATCCATATGAAACCTGGGTCAAGTGGTCACCTCATCAAGACGATGTGCAGAACTCATGAATCAGCCATGCAGGCTTAAGGTCAAGGGCACACCTTAGGGTCTAAGGTTTGAGCCTTCCATTTTGTGTCCACTCTGTATCTCCTAAAACCCTTCAAGGATTTTCATCAAACTTGGGTCACAAGATCACCTCATCTAGAACTCATGAGTCAGCCATGTCAACTCAAGGTCAAGGTCACAACTCAAGGTCAAAGGATTGAGCTCTGTATCTTCTAAACCCCTTGAAGGATTTTTATGAAACTTGGGTCAAATAATCACCTTATCAAGACAACGTGCATATTTCATGAGTCTGCCATGTCAGTTCAAGGTCAAGGTCACAGCTCAGGGTCAAAGGTTTACCCTTTCACCATCCCTAACAGTGGCGGGGGATTTAGCTGTCTTTCAGACTGCCTTGTTCAGACTTAAACTGGTTCCTTTACCTAACATCCTGTATTTCTTCCCAGAAATATCAAATAAAATTTTCAGAATACAGCGCCAGGAGCTGAACAAAGATGGTTATTTTTTGCTATCCAAAGATGTAATTTCATAAAAAGTGTGTTGTTGCATTTGTCTACATACATAACTGATGACGGTGTTGTTTACAATTTCAGATAGCAGAGTTAGTACGGGAGTTACGCCTTGAACTAGATCACTTGTTAGAAGATAAGATAAAGAACCCACACATGGACTTGTGCACATGTCCTAGGGGCAGTAAAATCATAGACACAATAGTTAAACTGATCACAACACAGTGAAAATTGTACAAAAGAAAAGGAAATATACATTTATAGAAATTACAACTTTGTTTTTATCTGTTAAGAAATATATAAATGGTAGATGTAGACACTGTTATTAGCTGGCTGTGACGAAAGTCACTAGATCTGTTGTGATGCCACTAGCGTTGGTGCTGTATGTAGGTACACACTTTACAATTCGCAGCTAGCTAACATCTTAGTTTCCATCCTGTTGAAATGATACTTGGTATACATCATCCTCATGAAAAAGAAATGCACACATTGTTGGAAATTTCATTATTTTTGGTCTTTGAAAATATTTAAGCTACATCAGAACTTGAATAATATCAGTCTATTTGAAATGAATCTTTTTTTACAACATGAAGTAGACATTTACATATTATTAGCTATTTCATTGAGTTTTGTGTCTCAAAAAGTATTTTACTTGTAGTCATGAAAACATAAAGAATATATGTAAATAGACTGTACAATGATATAAAATATTATTGCTGAGCACATTAGGCTTTTTTGGAAATTCTGTCCACAAGGTAAAGAGTTAAAGCCCTTGAAAGCTTGTGCTTGCACATATCTCAGAAAGTACTTGATCTGGAGCCATGTTGAATATTGTTTAGCTTCATGTGAAGTCATGCACATGGGATTTTACTTGATATTTAAACCCTCTGTTTTCCCTCCTGCCCTCCAAAAAACTTGTTTTAACCTTTTCTCTCTCAGTTTCTTTTATCGTGTGTTTCTTGATGATATTTTATAGTATCCATTCATCTCCCCCCATTCCCCCCCCCCCACCCCCCAGGAGGACTCGCATCCCCAACCCAAGATAATATAAAAGTTTACATAGTTGTCCATTTTTATTTTTTTTTGACGGTGATATATACACTATACAGTGACAGTAAGTGGGAGCATTGTCATTTTGATAGAATTTTATCTCCCTTTTTATGCCCCCACTTTTGGGGGGGCATATAGATTTGCCCTTGTCCATCCATCCGTCCGTCCAAGAATGTTGTGTCGTGCCTAGCTCCAAAAGTATTTGACGTAGAGTCACAAAACTTTACAGAAATGTTGGTCAGCATGTGTAGTTGTGCACCTGGGGTTTCGCATCCAGATTCATTCAAACATGTAGGAGTTATGGCCCTAGACTTTGTAAAAATTGGTCATTTTAATGTTGTGTCGCGCCTAGCTCCAAAAGTATTTGACATAGTCACAAAACTTTACAGGAATGTTGGTCAGCATGTGTAGTTGTGCACCTGGGGTTTCGCGTCCGGATTCATTCAGTCGTGTAGGAATTATGGCCCCTGACTTAGTAAAAAATTGGTCATTATACGCCCGAAGGGACGTATTATGTTATGACGCTGGTGTCCATCTGTCGTCCGTCCGTCCGTTAGCAATTTCGTGTCCGCTCTGTAACTCTTGAACCCCTTGAAGGATTTCAAGGAAACTTGACACAAATGTTCACCACACCGAGACAATGTGCAGAGCGCATGTTTTGGATGTCTCGTTTCAAGGTCAAGGTCACACTAAGGAGTCAAAGGTCATATCAGTTTGTTTCGTGTCCGCTCTGTAACTCTTGAACCCCTTGAAGGATTTCAAAGAAACTTGACACAAATGTTCACCACACCAAGACAACGTGCAGAGCGCATGTTCCAGACAACTCGCTTCAAGGTCAAGGTCACGCTTAGGGGTCAAAAGTCATATCAGTTTGTTTCGTGTCCGCTCTGTAACTCTTGAACTGCTGGAAGGCTTTCAAAGAAACTTGGCAGAAATGTTCACCACACTGAGATGATGTGCAGAGCATATGTTCCGGATGACTTGCTTCAAGGTCAAGGTCACACTTAAGGGTCAAAGGTCATATATGACTTTGCTTTGTGTATATTGCTCTGCATTTCAGTACTCTTGTTTTTATTTGGCAGATCCCTTTTGTTCACTTACAATAATTTTTTTTTTAATTACTTCCCGTTTATGTTACTATAAATATCTTATTTTGAAACTTTTTTATTCTTGGCCATAGGGAAAAACCGAGACCACTTTTCTGTGGTACAACATGGATGGTGCCTCTAATTTTTAGGTGTATTTTTTACATACCTGTACCTGATAAGGATTTTTTTTGTGGACTTTGAATATTTTTTTTTGTGGACTTAGATTTGTTTTTTGAGTCGGCTAAAGGCTGAAAGCCTTTTGACGAGTCCTTGCTATCCAACGATTCTCTAAATGGACCGAATAACATGTGAAGGGATGTAGTTCCATTAGATTTCTCAAATTTCAAACAGTTCACTGCATGAATGAAGTTAAGTTGTGTCAATTCCCTTTGCTATGAACAATATACGATGTAATCTGTCATATTTATGACTTGTAATTGTGCAATTCTCGAATGTAACTCATTAAGCATAAATGTGCATTTTAAGAATTGCGCAGGCTTACAAAGCTTGGGTAACATCCAGCGAAAGACAAAAAATAGTTCCACTGCAGGGCTCCAGGTAAGATGCATATTAGCGTAAATTACGTATAGAAATAATGCAAATACGCATGTCTAATAATTTCTAAGCGTATAAAAACGTATATAAAATTACAGAAACGCACACAATGCTTTTTTAAAAACAAAATCTGAATCGTCTGGATGCGTTAGGTAACATAGCTGATCAGCCTTAATTCTCCCACATTGAACGTAAACACGCATCGTATGATTTCTATAAACTTTGCGTGGGTTGAATTTGCAGTCAGTAAACGGATAAATTATCGGAAGAAGAAGCTCTTACTGGTTTGTTTAGTTACTACTGATATTAAAAATGATTTTAATTCTTATTTTTCGAGAAATAAACAAATCGGCGAAACATTAAATTGTATTTTCTTGTAGTTTTTGAAATCGAAAGTAGATCGTCTATGTTTGGCGAAACGAAACAACTTTTTTATGAAAAGATTTAAATAAGAGGTAATTTAACCGTAAACTTCAATGTCAGATACTGCCAACTGCTGCTAAATGTCTTCGTATCATCACAATTTGTAAAATATATTGTTCAAACTGCAGAAAAGTGTAATCGTATCCGGATATAATATTTTGGGTAAATATCGAGCTGTGTTATGAAATTTTAAGAAAAAAACTAAAAACAAACTGAAACTGGTAGACTATACTGTCAGTACATCAATCATTAGCCGACTAAGGCCATTCAGGCCTTTGATTTTAAGTTTTCCATTTGTTGTTCCACTCCTTTGGGCTACAACAGTCAAGTTCTTTAAATTTTGCTCCCATCCTATGATGTAATCCTTCGGGCGTATATTGCCCCGCTTGGCGGAGCTCTTGTTTTAATGTTGTGTCGCACGTAGCTCCAAAAGTATTTGACCTAGAGTCACCAAAGTTTACAGGAATGTTGGTCAGCATGTGCAGTTGTGGACCTGGGGTTTTGCGTCCGGATTCATTCAGTCGTGTAGGAGTTATGGCCCCTGACTTAGTTAAAGATTGGTCATTTTAATGTTGTGTGGCACGTAGCTCCAAAAGTATTTGACCTAGAGTCACCAAAGTTTACAGGAATGTTGGTCAGCATGTGCAGTTGTGCACCTGGGGTTTTGCGTCCGGATTCATTCAGTATTGTAGGAGTTATGGCCCCTGACCTAGGAAAAAATTGTCATTTTAATGTATGCGGTGATGGACATGTATCTAAAAATCTCAAGAAAGCATATATGTATATGTACATTATATATATGGTTATTTTTTGCATTTTTTTAGCTCGACTATTCATAGAATAGTAGAGCTATTGGACTAGCCCATGCGTCGGTGTCCGCGTCGGCGTCTGCGTCCGCGTCCGCGTCCGCGTCCCGATTTGGTTAAGTTTTTGTATGTAAGCTGGTATCTCAGCAACCACTTGTGGGAATGGATTGAAACTTCACACACTTATTCACTGTGATAAACTGACTTACATTGCACAGGTTCCATAACTCTATTTTGCTTATTTACAAAATTATGCCCCTTTTTTGACTTAGAAATTTTTGGTTAAGGTTTTGTATGTAAGCTGGTATCTCAGCAACCACTTGTGGGAATGGATTGAAACTTCACACACTTATTCACTGTGATAAACTGACTTACTTTGCACAGGTTCCATAACTCTATTTTGCTTTTTTACAAAATTATGCCCCTTTTTCGACTTAGACATTTTTGGTTAAGGTTTTGTATGTAAGCTGGTATCTCAGTACTCACTAATTGGAATGGATTGAAACTTCACACACTTGTTCACTGTCATGATCTGACATACACAAAGCAGGTTCCATAACTCTGTTTTGCTTTTTTACAAAATTATGCCCCTTTTTTCGACTTAGAATTTTTTGGTTAAGGTTTTGTATGTAAGCTGGTATCTCAGTATCCACTAATGGGAAAGGATTGAACCTTCACACACTTGTTCACTGTCATGATATGACATGCAGTGCAAAGGGTCAATAACTCAACTTTGCATTTTACAAAATTATGCCCCTTTTTAAACTAAGGAGTTTTGGGTTAAATTCTTATATGTAAGCTGGTATCTCAGTACCCACTAATGGGAATGGATTGAAACTTCACACACTTGTCCACTGTCATGAGCTGATAAGCACTGTGCAGGTTCCATAACCCTATTTTGCTTTTTTTAAATTATGCCCCTTTTTCGACTTTCGTATTCATTCAGTCGACAAGGCTGTTGAATAGTCGAGCGTTGCTGTCCTCCGACAGCTCTTGTTTTAATAGCAACATATTGTTTTCCCAAAGTTGATCTGTGTCCTTTGTCATGTAGTGGGGGCATCTGTGTCCCATGGACACATTTCTAGTTATACTTAGACATACAGTCGAACCTGTATCAATCATCCAGCCCAGGGATTAAGCATTTAAGGCAGGTGGCTGCTTAAGACAAGTTGAAATTAGAAGAAAAAGTCAGTTTTGGAAGTAAGTCGTCTGCTTGATGCAAGTGAACCGATGCTTAATACAGATGGCTGCTTCAGCAGATTCAACTAAAATCTAAGTTGGGTTTCTTACTTTTTATTATTTTGTCATCTTGAATACATTTTTTGATCCCCTGCTGTGAAGTGGAATGGGAAATATAAAATTGCTGTTCTTACATCTGTGTGTCCATCTATCTTCTTGCCATCCAAATGCAATTTTTTTCATATATTTTTTACATTCAGTCATTTGTGTTTCTTGATATTTACTCTTTGCACCATCCTCCACTCCACCCACTAAAAGTTGAAAATAAAAACATTACTTCTTTAACTTAATAGTGTCTCTTAGCATCCACACCCATTCCACCCAGACTATCCCCTGCATCCTCAGCAAAAATTATATTTTACTTTTACTTTCTTCTGTTTCTTGACATTGTCTCTTGGTATTCCCATATCCCCCCAAAAAAGTTATTTTCTTGTTTTTCTGTATATTGTCTTTTAGTAGCCTGTCATTCAAAGGCAAACATTTGAAACATAGAAACTCAAAAAGATTCCACCACCACCTGTATGTATAACTTAACCATGCTCGACATGACTGATTCTGCCTTGCGACCAGTGTAGATTATGATCAGCCTGCACATCTGTGCAGTTTGATCATGATCTGCACTATTCGCTATTCAGCCAGTATCTATTAACAGTTAATGGTACTGTCCAAATTTAAAAATATGCAAATTCATTATAGAAATTTAGCAGGGTAAGGGTTAATTACATGTGAATCTTGCAAAATAAAGCTACTGTTCTCAAAAATACTGCGTAACAAACAGTTACCTGTTAAAGAGTGTTATGATACCCTGTGAAATATGCTTTCAAGCTTCTAACATTGTGCTCAAACCAGAGAATGGGACTGTGGTGACTTGATAAAAGACAGAACAGCCAAGAGAAACCATCTTCCTCCTGTACAGAAGTTGTTTGTTAGTTGTGGAGAATAAGCTTTTGTAAGAAATGCATTCACATTTTGGAGTATTCTCTGTAGCTACTGTAAAAAAACAAACGAAGATTTACCTCCCAAAACAATCATATATTTTCATAGACGATACAGGCGACTTGATGAAATACATGTTGGTTAGTGTTTCTGTATAGAAACATGTAAGGCAGCAACATCATCCTGACCTGCTAGTTACATCAGTTAACTGAAATATACATAATCACAGATGTGAAAATGAACATCTGCTTTGATAGCAGCGACATTCTGTGATGTTAACAAATGTTAACAAATATTACGTTTAAATTGCTTTTTAATTTTTTGTTAGCTTGATATTAATGGTGATCAATACTTGTTGTAGTTTTACATGATTTATACAAGGCATGAATTCATTTTATCATCTACATATTTTATTTTATTATTGAGTGGCAGAAATTCAATGTTGTTTGTTTTTGCTAAAGCATGGTGACAACGATTACTACTGTATTTTATTCAGTTTCTCAAATGTAGACAACTTTGAAGAATTAGTAACAGTAAATGTTCCCATGCCAAAATTAGCATTTCTACAACAGCTTAATATCAGTTTCATTTTTTTAAATATTAAACTCTTGCCCATCAGATGTGAAGTAGATTTAAAGTGGATTTAACTGTAGCAGGATGGAGGTGCATCCTCAAGGTTTCAATATGTTAGATAGGAATATTTCCTCTGAATACTTCATCTGCTCACAAATGATATACTAGCATGCAAATTTTGAAAATGTTGCCATTTAGCTTTGGTTGCATTTGATTCAAGTCTAATGAGGATTTTATTAGTTCCCTACAAGTGAAATCTGAGGAGACTTACGCCGTCGTCCTTCACATACACACGTTTTTCCATCACACAAAGTGGGATCCTGCAAGTACAAGATATTTTCATGAAACTTTATACAGATTAATAGAGAATATGCATGTTCTTTTATGTTATTGATATGATAACAAATGTAGTTGCTACACCAACAAATTACACACCGCTTCGGTAGCCTAGTGGTAGAGAATAGGCCCGCTTAGAGTGCGGGAGGCCGTTGGTTCGATCCCTGGCCACGTCATACCAAAGACGTAAAAAAGGTACTAATAGCTTTCTCGCTTGGTGCTCAGCATTAAGAGGATAGTGCTAGGACTTGCCAGCCCGGTGTAAATATAATGTGACTGGATGGAATAGCATCGTGTCTACGCCGTGATAATCCAATGAGGCAGCACTATAAAGTTGGGCATTGTGCTCACTGCTACAAGTAGACACCGTCGTTTATATGACTGAAAAAAAATTGAAAAAAAGACGTTAGACACAAACACACGCCAACAAATTACAAAAAAAATGCCATATGGAATTCTTTTTAATGCACAATATAGTTTTATCAAATTTGATACCAAGATAAGGAGAATATGCATGTTTTGTTGCTTTGGCAACAAATGTTGTTGTTATGACAACAAATAGTCAAAAAAAATGGATCTTGCGATAATTTAAAAAGTACAGAGATATTTTCATGAAATTTGGTGTTCAGATATGAGGTATCATGCATTTTATTTTTTCTGTTTATCTGACCATTTATCCGTCTGTCAGACAATACATCTATCATAAATGCAATAAGTGGATTCTGCTTTAACTTTAGAACTACAATGATACCTGGGGCATTGACAGAAGTCTATGTACATTTTATGCTGTCCTTACTTGTATCCGTCAGTTTGTTACAAAAGACTGCGTTGACAAATATACCCTCTGATATGGGACTTTTATTACTGGGCAATAGTCTGCTAGTAACGGATTTATCTGTGGACACCAAGTGAGGGTAACTCTACCACCCATGTGATGTTATCTTTATCTTTATTATATCTTGGTCTAAATCTGCTGTACACCTCTCCAATCACTGCTGTTATATCTCAGTCAGGTGCTATAAAGTACAGGGATTCTTTGAATAGAAAGTAAATTTAAAAGCTTTTTACAGAATACGATTTATTCAGGATTTTGACAGGACGACCGACGACAAGATAATCGGCATAGAATAAAAGTCGTTTGAAAACCCAGGGCTTTTTTCACCTGTCTCACCAAATTTGCCAAATATGGTCAATTTTTCCCAATTTGAAGCAGAAGATCCCCAATCAAAAGAAAAAATTCCAACTAAAATCAACAGCTGAAATCAATTTTCGATTTGAAAGAAATCCTTGTTCTCGTTTCTATTTTTAGTATTATAAACATGATCGTCTGCACCTCGGCAAAAATTAAATACATGATTATGCCAGAAAATTCTATATTTTGTAAGTAAAAACCTCTCAAAACACATAAACACATTAATATCTATTAAATAAGGTACCAAAAACATGTAATTCATTTGAATGCCTACCATCAAACTTGAAAATAAAATTTTAACTAATATAATTAAATGTTAAAAACTCACAATTTACTTGATTTGACGATACTTTTACCCAATTTTGAAAATATACCTAGTAAAAAAAGTTCCCAATTCGAATAGGGGCCTTTTCCCCGCCAAAAAAACCTAGAAAAGACCTGACGCCCCTGAATAAAACGTTCATTTGCCTACTTCAGAATTAAATGATTTTTGTTTGACTACATTAACCAGTTGCTGGAAAAAACGTTCAGTTTCCTACTATAAACTATTGCTGAAAAATAAAACAACGAAATTGTTCTGTTGACAACAGTTAACAGTGGGTGGGAAAAAAACCCATTTAGTTTCCTTTAAACAGTAGCGAAAAAACAATTGTTCTGTTTATCACTCGGCTGATTACATTATTATAATAATCCTGATTTCACATTGCCATAATGCCATCGTTCAATTGATTACTGGAAACGGTATTTTGTACAATACGTCATCTAACGTAATTTTTATCCTGAATCTGGTGAATCGTACCTTTCATTATGGTAAGAATCATTATAACTGCTGGTTTCTCATACAAGTAAATACCTGAAAAAAATCTGAGAAAACATACGTGAAATATTTCATGATCGTGCGCATTGACTCAATATTGAGTCACGCTACTCGGTGTTTACATGCCCAGTTGCGTTCAACCTAGGTCATTGACCAATATATGTTTTAAGGATAGGCACAAAATAACATGTATTTCATGGTTTATGAGGTACACGTACTGTAAAAACAGGGCCGTTTCCTGACTTGAAATGTTCAAACAGGTTTTAGCATGTTAAAAATTGACAAGTGTCATTGTTAATATGGATTGATAAAATGAAACGGAACAAAAGATAGCTTGAGCCAACTGTCAACATATTGCTCGAGTAATGAGGTATGCTAGTTAAGGAAGTCAGAAACTGTTCAACTTTCATTTAGTACAAGTTATTACAAGAACTTAAAGTATACATACCGTTCAGTATGTCTTTCAGGAGAAGGAACGGTAGAGACGCCATTCAGCATGATTTTCAAAATACGAAACACAATAGAGACACCGTTTAACATGTTTTTCAGGGAAAAAGCAGTAGAGACACCGTTCAACATGTCTTTCAGGAGAAGAAACACAGTACAGACATCGTTCAACATGTCTTTCAAAAGAAAAAACACAGTACAGACAACGTTCAACAAGGACTTTTGGAGAAGAAACACAGTAGAGACACTGTATAGCATGTTCCTTCAGGAGAGACACCGTTCGGCATGTTTCAGGAGAGATGCCGTTCAGCATGTCTTTCAGGAGAAGAAACACGGTAGAAACACCATTCGGCATGTATTTCAGGAGAAGAAACACAATAGAGACACTGTCCGGCATGTCTTTCATAAGAAACACAGTAGAGACAACGTTCAGCATGTCTTTTAGGATATGAAACACAGTTGAGACAATGTTCAGCATTTCTAACAGAAGAAGAAACACTATAGACAGCACTCAGCATGTCTTTCAAAAGAACAAATACTGCCGAGACAGTGTTCAGCATGTCTTTCAGGATATTAAACACAGTTCAGCATGTCGTTTTAAAGAAGAAACACTAGAGGCAACGTTCAGCATGTCTTTCAGGAGAAGAAACACAGTAGAGACACCGTTCAGCATATGTCTTAGGAGAGACGCCGTTCAACATATCTTTCAGGAGAAGAAATACAGTAGAGACACCGTCCAGCATGTTTACAGGAGAGACGCCGTTCAGCATGTCTTCCAGGAGAAGAAACATAGTAGAGACACTATTCAGCAAGATTTTTCAGGAGAAGAAACACAGTTAGAGACAGCGTTCATCATGTATTTCAGGAGAGAGCATTCAGCATGTCTTTCGGGTAAAGAAACACAGTGAGAAACAGTTCAACATGTCTTTCAGGAGAAGAAACACTGTAGAGACACCGTTCAGCATGGAGTTTTGGGAGAAGTAACACAGTAGAGACATCGTTCAGCATGTCATTTGGAGGAAGAGACACAGTAGACATACCATTAAGCATGTATTTTAGCAGAAGAAACACAGTAAAGACACCGTTCAACATGTCTTCCAGGAGAAGAAACATAGTAGATCACCATTCAACATTTCTTTCAGGACAAAAATATAGATTCAGCAACATTTTTTTTGCTGGTAAACCAGTTGCACAACAATCTATTCATGACAGAAAAATAGTGAAAAAGAAGATGTTGCTTGAAGAAGCGTTCAGTTTGTAGCAAAGGACAAGATATTATTTAGCTAAGTCGTCACCTCAATGCAAGAAGTCGATAACTGCATTGACTTAAAGACGGACTTTTCACTTTTTGCGCTAAGGTGACGAAGTGTCGCAAAACAGTCTTTGGACAAGTTTTGAAATGCAGTCTTACCATCCCTGGCCGCGTCATACCATATTAAAAATGGTACTAGTGGCTTCCTCGCTTGGCGCTCAGCATTAAGAGGATAGTGCTAGGACTGGTCAGCCCGGTGTCGGTATCATGCCGTGATATTCCAGTGAGGTAGCACTATAAAGTTGGGCATTGTGCTCACTGCTACAAGTAGACACCGTCGTTTATGACTGAAAAATTGTTGAAAAAGACGTTAAACCCGAACACACAACCGAAATAACAGTCTTACCGTTCGCCATTTGCAAGATACCTGTACGATGTCTTTAAGGTCGTCATATGATAAGCCTCCATTTAGCATGCGACATAGGTCTACAGACACTGTTCTTCGTGTATCAATATCGTCAAAAAGACACCATATGACCGCAGTTCTCTCTCAATGTATATAACCTGTGACGTATAAAACGAGAAGAGTTTCTGGTCAATCTGTCTCTATTGCGCTGGAAAAGAAGCGATAACAATAGAATATGATCGGATATTTCAAGGAATTCGGGATATACAGAAATAAGACGGTAACCATCGTACACAGTTCAGAGCCAAGATGGGTTCCTTTGGTTACCATAACATGGCAGTTCTCAAACGGCCAGTTCTCAGACACTTTCCGCCAGCGACCATATCATTGTAATTCTCAGACAGTTTCCACCAGCAACCATATCATTGCAGTTCTGAGACAGTTTCCACCAGCAACCGTATCGTTGCAATTCTCAGACAGTTTCGACCAGCAACCATATCATTGCAATTCTCAGACAGTTTCGACCAGCAACCATATCATAGCAGTTATCAGACAGTTTCCACCAGCAACCGTATCATTGCAATTCTCAGACAGTTTCGACCAGCAACCATATCATTGCAATTCTCAGACAGTTTCGACCAGCAACCATATTATTGCAATTCTCAGACAGTTTCCACCAGCAACCATATCATTGCAATTCTCAGACAGTTTCCACCAGCAACCATATCATAGCAGTTCTTAGACTGTTTCCACCAGCAACTATATCATCGCAATTCTCAGACAGCTTGCAACTCTCAGACAGACAGTTTCCACTAGCAACCATATCATTGCAGTTCTTAGACTCTTTCCACCAGCGACCATATTATTGCAACTCTCAGACAGTTTCCACCAGCAACCATATCATTGCAGTTCTCAGACAGTTTCCACTAGCCACAATATCATGGCAGTTCTCAGACAGTTTTCACCTGCAACCATATCACTGCCATTCTCAGACAGTTTCGACCAGCAACCATATCATTGCAGTTCTCAGACAGTTTCCACCAGCAACCATATCATTGCAATTCTCAGACAGACAGTTTCCACCAGCAACCATATCATTGCAGTTTTCAGACAGTTTCGACCAGCAACCATATCATTGCAATTCTCAGACAGTTTCCACCAGCAACCATATCATTGCAGTTCTCAGACAGTTTCCACCAGCCACCATATCATGGCACTTCTCAGACAATTTCCACCAGCAACCATGTCATTGCAGTTCTCAGGCAGTTTCCATCAGCAACCATATCATTAACTATATCATTGCAATTCTCAGACGCTTTCCACTAGCCACCATATCATAGCAGTTCTCAAACAGTTTCCACCAGCAACCATATTATTGCAGTTCTCAGACAGTTTCCACTAGCCACCATATCATAGCAGTTCTCAGACAGTTTCCACCAGCAACCATATCATTGCAGTCTACCAGCAACCATATCATCGCCGTTCTCAGACAGTTTCCACCAGCAACCATATCATTGCAATTCTCAGACAGACAGTTTCCACCAGCAACCATATCATTGCAGTTTTCAGACAGTTTCGACCAGCAACCATATCATTGCAATTCTCAGACAGTTTCCACCAGCAACCATATCATTGCAGTTCTCAGACAGTTTCCACTAGCCACCATATCATGGCAGTTCTCAGACAGTTTCCATCAGCAACCATGTCATTGCAGTTCTCAGGCAGTTTCCATCAGCAACCATATCATTAACTATATCATTGCAATTCTCAGACGCTTTCCGCTAGCCACCATATCATAGCAGTTCTCAAACAGTTTCCACCAGCAACCATATTATGCAGTTCTCAGACAGTTTCCACTAGCCACCATATCATAGCAGTTCTCAGACAGTTTCCACCAGCAACCATATCATTGAAGTCTACCAGCAACCATATCATTGCCGTTCTCAGACACTTTCCACCAGCGACCATATTATTGCAGTTCTCAGACAGTTTCCACCAGCGACGATATCATTGCAGTTCTCAGACAGTTTTCACCAGCGACGATATCATTGCAGTTCTCAGACAGTTTCCACCAGCGACCAAATCATTGCAGTTCTCAGACAGTTTCCACCAGCAACCATATCATTGCAGTTGTCAGACAGTTTCGACCAGCAACCATATCATTGCAATTCTCAGACAGTTTCGACCTGTAACCATATCATAGCAGTTCTCAGACAGTTTCCAGCAGCAACCATATCATAGCAGTTCTCAGACTGTTTCCACCAGCAACTATATCATCGCAATTCTCAGACAGCTTGCAATTCTCAGACAGACAGTTTCCACTAGCAACCATATCATTGCAGTTCTTAGACTCTTTCCACCAGCGACTATATCATTGCAATTCTCAGACAGTTTCCACCAGCAACCATATCATTGCAGTTCTCAGACTCTTTCCACCCGCAACCATATCATTGCAATTCCCAGACAGTTTCCACCAGCAACCATATCATAGCAGATCTTAGACTGTTTCCACCAGCAACTATATCATCTCAATTCTCAGACAGCTTGCAATTCTCAGACAGACAGTTTCCACTAGCAACCATATCATTGCAGTTCTTAGACTCTTTTCACCAGCGACTATATCATTGCAGTTCTCAGACAGTTTCCACCAGCAACCATATCATTGCAATTCTCAGACAGTTTCCACCAGCAACCATATCATTGCAATTCTCAGACAGTTTCCACCAGCAACCATATCATTGCAGTTCTCAGACAGTTTCCACTAGCTACCATATCATGGCAGTTCTCAGACAGTTTCTATCATTGCAATTCTCAGACAGTTTCGACCAGCAACTATATCATAGCAGTTCTCATACAGTTTCCACCAGCAACCATATCATAGCAGTTCTAAGACAGTTTCGACCAGCAACTATATCATTGCAGTTCTCAGACAGTTTCGACCAGCAACCATATCATTGCAGTTCTCAGACAGTTTCCACCAGCAACCATATCATAGTAGTTCTCAGACAGTTTTTCACCGGCAACCGTATCATTGCAGTTCTCAGACAGTTTCCACCAGCAACCATAATCACAGCAGTTCTCAGACAGTTTCCACCAGCAACCATATCATTGCAATTCTCAGACGGTTTGCAATTCTCAGACAGACAGTTTCCACGAGCAACCATATCATTGCAATTCTCAGACAGTTTCCACCAGTAACCATATCATTGCAGTTCTCAGACACTTTCCTCCAGTGACCATATCATTGCAATTCTCAGACAGTTTCCATCAGCCGCAATATCATTGCAGTTCTCAGACAGTTTCCACCAGCAACCATATCATTGCAATTCTTAGACGGTGGAAAGCAACCATATCATTGCAATTCTCAGACAGTTTCCACCAGCAACCATATCATTGCAATTCTCAGACGGTGGAAAGCAACCATATCATTGCAATTCTCAGACGGTGGAAAGCAACCATATCATTGCAATTCTCATACAGTTTCCACCAGCAACCATATCATTGCAATTCTCAGACGGTTTCCACCAGCCACCATATAATTGCAATTCTCAGACAGTTTCCACCAGCAACCATATCACTGCAATTCTCAGACACTTTACACCAGCCACCATATCATTGCAATTCTCAGACAGTTTCCACCAGCAACCATATCATTGCAATTCTCAGACAGTTTCCACCAGCCACCATATCATTGCAATTCTCAGACGGTTTCCACCAGCCACCATATCATTGCAATTCTCAGACAGTTTCCACCAGCCACCATATCATTGCACTTCTCAGACAGTTTCCACCAGCAACCATATCATTGCAGTTCTCAGACAGTTTCCACCAGCAACCATACCATTGCAGTACTCAGAGACAGTTTCCACTAGCCACTTTATCATTGCAGTTCCCATAAAAAATAATCCGACACTTTTCCGTACCCTTTTCAGTTTTTTTTTTTCTGTTTTGTTTCGCTGATTATAATACATTGTAACTGTAAGTACATTTCACTAGAAAAGACGTTCATTTTTAATAAAACATACTGTTTCTATTTTATTTTCATGCCTTGTAGAAATGACCTTGTATATTTCGTGTTTTACTTTTACTATCAGTGTCGCATGTACATAGACTGATTAAATTTTAAAGCATTTGTGTTGTATTTAAAGGGCCGACGTTCATATATTAGAATAGCTGGCAACAAGTTATCATTTTTAGCTCGACTATTCGAAGAATAAGTAGAGCTATCCTACTCACCACGGCGTCGGCGTCGGTGTCGGCGTCGGCGTCACACCTTGGTTAAGTTTTTCGTACCAGTCCACATTTTGACAAAGTCTTTTGAGATAAAGCTTGGAAACTTTCAACACTTATTTACCATCATCATGGCCAGTTATAGGCAAGAGCACATAACTCCATCAAGGATTTTGGCTGAATTAGGCCCCTTTCGACTTAGAAGTCAATGTTAAGTTTTTCGTACCAGTTCATATTTTGACAAAGTCTTTTAAGATAAAGCTTTGAAACTTTCAACACTTGTTTACCATCACCATGGCCAGTTATAGGCAAGAGTACATAACTCCATCAGGGATTTTGGCTGAATTATGGTCCCTTTCGACTTAGAAATCTTGGTTAAGTTTTTCGTACCAGTTCATATTTAGACAAAGTCTTTTGAGATAAAGCTTTGAAACTTTCAACACTTGTTTACCATCACCATGGCCAGTTATAGGCAAGAGCACATAACTCCATCAAGGATTTTGGCTGAATTATGGCCCCTTTCGACTTAGAAATCAATGTTAAGTTTTTCGTACCAGTTCATATGTTGACAAAGTCTTTTAAGATAAAGCTTTGAAACTTTCAACACTTGTTTACCATCACCATGGCCAGTTATAGGCAAGAGCACATAACTCCATCAGGGATTTTGGCTGAATTATGGCCCCTTTCGACTTAGAAATCTGGGTTAAGTTTTTCGTACCAGTTCATATGTTGACAAAGTCTTTTGAGATAAAGCTTTGAAACTTTCAACACTTGTTTACCATCACCATGGCCAGTTATAGGCAAGAGTACATAACTCCATCAGGGATTTTGGCTGAATTATGGCCCCTTTCGACTTAGAAATCTTGGTTAAGTTTTTCGTACCAGTTCATATTTAGACAAAGTCTTTTGAGATAAAGCTTTGAAGCTTTCAACACTTGTTTACCATCACCATGTCCAGTTATAGGCAAGAGCACATAACTCCATCAGGGATTTTGGCTGAATTATGACCCTTTTTGACTTAGAAATCTGGGTTAATATTTCGTACCAGTTCATATTTTGACAAAGTCTTTTGAGATAAAGCTTTGAAACTTTCAACACCTGTTTACCATCACCATGTCCAGTTATAGGCAAGAGTACATAACTCCATCAAGGATTTTGGCTGAATTATGGCCCCTTATGACTTAGAAATCTTGGTTAAGTTTTTTGTACTACATGTAGTTCATATTTTTTGTAAAGTGTTTGACATATGGCTTTGAAACTTTTGTCTCTTGTTTAGTATAATAGGTAGTCTCTATCTGTAGGAAAGAGAACATATTAACTCTGTCATCTATTTTGGCTGAATTATGGCCCTTTTTGGACTTTGAAATTGGTTCTGTTTTCATACAAGTCCATGTTTTGTCAGAACTATTTGACATATGGCTTTTAAACTTTGAACACTTGCTTATCATTATGATTTACATCTGTAGGCAAGAGTACATACCTATTTTGACTGAATTATGGCCCTTTTTGGACTTTGAAATTGGCTCATATATTGCCATTTAGTGCAAGACTTATCGAAATCAAAGTAATACAGGAACATTGTTTGTCTAATCTATTTATTTCTTTTGTTTGAATATCCGTGGAAATATTTTGACCCCATTCTTCAATCAATTCTTCGAATAGTCGAGCGCGCTGTCATCAGACAGCTCTTGTTAAACAGAGTTGTTGTTACTACTACTACTACTACTATTATTATTATTATTATTATGATTAAAAACATTATGTCCTTAAAAGTCGAATTTCAGTTTCTATTCAGCAACTTTAGCTACAGTGCAGGCGTTGATCTTATTTCTTTTCAAAAATGAATACTTCTATAGTTTTAAGTGAAAAACAATATTTCAATGAAATGTGGAATATAGGGGTTATATAGCGCGTTTTGAAATGCCGGCTAAAGCCTTTCTTTGATTAATGTTACTGGTAATAGAATCATAAAAAAGACCTATAGAAAATGTTGCTTTTTCTTGATTCTGTTAAATTAAAGTAAAAACATTAAAGCTTGCCAAAGTATTCCGCACGATAAACAAATACACATGTGTTTTTCAAGTGAAGTATAACATGTTCAGTTGTTGATGATTCAAGAGACACTAAAATTCACAAAACTATAAACGCCTTTTTTCTTTTGAAATAATATTTACAAAGCCCTTCTTAGTCTAAGGAAGTTCAAATGGATCTTTTTATTTGTCATTATTTACACTTTTGATCTTGTTACCTTAATGAAGGGCATGTCGCCGACAAAAAAGAAACATTTTACTTCTCAAGTTAAATGCAAATAGAAACTGCAATTTTATAACTTTTTATAACGTGAGAAAACGGCGGATGCATAAAGAGGATATTATCAAAGATATACAAGGAGATGCATTTTAAAACTGTTTTTCAAATTAACGACCAGTTCAAAGTTCGGTCAAGTCTACCCGTAGCTGTTATGGAATGTCAAAGTTCACAGGTTATAGGGTCATTCATATTACAATTCATAACAATATTGTTCTCATGTTGCACCGTGCACCGGGAGAGGTCATTAAGGTTCAAGGGTTGAGTAAAAAGCATGTGTTTGTTCATCCACTCAGAAGGGTCGAATATTTCAGCAGCTGTATAAGTAATGAGAAATACACGTATCAAGCATATTTGAAATACAGAATAGAGCAAAATTTTAACATTCAAACTATTTCTAATTAAGCGCAGCAAAAATGTTCCTGTAGCATTAGTGTACTTTTTGAGTCATGCCTCTTTCACTCTTCCTGTCCGTCTGTTAGTATTTCATAACTCATGAAACGTATTTTAAATTTTATATAGTGGTATATTAGTCCTATAACTTTTATTCTTAAAAGAAAAGTTCATGAATATTTTTGTCGGGAAAAACACACTGCGCATGATGTCGGTGCTCGGTTAAAGGTCAGTAATTCAAATCCTTCTTTGTTTCATATAAAAAAACGACAACTTCAGGTCGTCTTTCCGTATCTTTAGAGAACATCACTTTTTCCTACACCTATTTTTCATGAAAGTTCTATCACAAATTAACGAAAAAATGAAAAGAAAATAGGGGGTTATGTAGTTCCTAGTGAAATGCCAGTCAGTTGTGGTCTGCTACCCTAAAAATGGCGCATATTTGCTCTCGTCCGCGCAATAAACACCTTCTTCCGGTTTCGATCTGCAAAACTTGCCATGTGGGGTGTACGAACATGAAAACCGTTTCATTTCATGCAGAATGTATTCTAGTAGTGAAAAATGGTGACTAAAGCACTCGTTCTACACGAATTTGCGCAAAAAATGGGAAAATTAGGATCTATTTATTATGGACTTCTTTCGACTACACCACGGAAGCACATTTTTGACCAAATTACTGACCTTATTCCTTTATATATATATATATATATATATATATAGTAATACTGTATGAACTTCCAGTGCGTCAGTCTTCACTACGTGTTTTTTCTGACGGTGGTATTTGCATTAATTATTTAAAACACAGTAAGGTCAACCGCAAAATGTTAAGGTTTGCTCTATATTTTATCTTTAGGAATACTTCTATATCTGCATTTTAATGTCTTATTCTTTGTTGATAGTGTGAAACAGGAATTTCTAGTTTTTGGGTTTAACGTCGCACTGACACGGTTATAGTTTATATGGCGATTTATATTCCAGCGTCTCATGGTGGAGGAAGACCCCAGGTGCCCCTCCAGGAATTATTTCATTTCGGGCGGCACCTGGGTAGAACCAACGATCTTCCGTAAGCCAGCTGGATTGGTTCCTCACATGAAGAATTTTATGCTTCATTGAAGCTCGAACCCACATCGGTGATGGAAAGTGATTTGAAGTTTCCTTAACCACTCATAAAAATTCTTTTCTTTCTGTTTTTAGCTCTTGCAGACCGTAAATGGGTAAAGTTAAACATATTGGACCAACTTAAAAGAGGTCCAATGCAAGGATGCTACAGACCAGGTTTAGGAAGATCCATCAGGGGGTTTATGAGAAGTTGCTTAAAAGCTTTTTTTTTCTTTTTTAAGCTATCGCAGCCCCTTGGAAGGACCAATCGGAACCATTTGAAGAAATTTGAGATTTATAAAAAAGATGATAGATCCAATGGTTCATGAGAATGGCTCGTATATAGTGTTTCCGTTTTAGCTCTGGTAGTCCCTGGAGGCCCTGTTTTGACTATTTTATTTTTAGCTCTGACGGTGCCTAAAAAGGGTCAAGCAAAAGACCAGTTAAGGAATCTGAGAGAGCTCATACATTGAAGCTTCACAGCAAGTTTTTGCAAAATTCTTTAGGAGAAGTTGTTTAAAAGTCTTTTTTTTTTATCCCTTGCGGCACTTCAAAAGGACTAAGCGGAACCATTTGAACGAATCTGCGAGAGAATCGTATAAAATGCTCCAAACCACGTTTGTTGAACAGCCATCCAAACTTTCATGAGAAGAAGTCGTTTTAAGTTGTTTTTTTTCCCTATCTTTAGCTCTGATGGCCCCTAAAAGGGACCCAGTGGAACAATTTGACAATACAAGAACTGGTGAAGATTCAATAAGTGGTTTTAAAACTTGTTTTATCTCCAGCTCCGGCGGTCCCTGATATCAGTATGAATTTTTGACATTCATATACACATTCCGTACAAAAACACTTGAAACTTTATCATCATTTTGTTTTCTACTCCACACAAATTTCCCAGTGCTTGAAGAGTAAATGTATTTGAATTGCGTTATTAATTTACTTTATATATAAAACATCTGTGACCTTCTGAAAAATCTTAACGATATTATAGCAGTTATGGCATTGCGTTATCAACAGAGACGTGAATTGCCACATTTGCAGGCAGAAGGTTTGAAATATTTTGATTTTTACACAATTATTCTGAAATTTCGAAAATTACTGTAGGCAGGGAAGTGGGCTAATTTGAATATCATTCATGACAAATTATTAATTTGTCAATTTTCTGGGCTTTTTTAGACTCTAATACATTTTACACCAAATTCTTTTTATTCATGAGCAACCGTTTAATACATATGGATATTAATGTACCCGGAAGGTGTCAATGACGTTTGCAATAATGGTATTTGTACGTAACTGATGTAACGCGACTGTTGTATAACTGAACAATCACAGATTACAATGTTTATAATTGGCCTTTAACATACTGCTTGTCAGTACCTTCAGACTTCAAGCATTTCACATAACCAAGAACGTTGTAGGCAATATATAGTCTATACAATCATAGACGTTCATTTAAAGTAAAGAAAACGGTCCATTGCCTAGACTAAGATAAAAGTCTGGAAAATAAGTATCAACACAACCGTCACAATTAACATATTTATTAAAGAAAAAATATCATAACATTATAAACACCTTGCTTTCTGAGACATTCAAATGGTAAAGAACTGTCGAGAAAAATAAAGACGTATAATATACCGACTGTAAAAATGAAACAACGTAAAATATTCTTGAAACCATAGTATCTAGTTACAAAGGTGATTTTAACCCTTAGCATGCTAGATAAATTGTCGTCTGCTGGAAATGTCATCTGCTAAAATAGTAAAGTTCATTCAGTTTGCTCCAAAATTGGAAGAAATATTGTCAGAGTAGCAAACAGCTTGGAACCTGATCAGACGCCGATTTAGTCGGCGTCTGATTTGGTTCCAAGCTGTTTGCAAAGGCTGTTAAATTCGCCTGCAGCAGGCTAAGGGTTAATAATAATAATTGACATTCTTTTTAAAATAATAATCTTGATGACTGCACTGTTGTTAATGCCGTTTACTTGTGTGCGTTTTGAAGCATGATGCCGAGCGGTATTGATAAAAGTTCCTGACACCTGTTTATAAATATGCTTCAAGTAAACCTATTATTTCATTACTGTTGGCACCAAACTCAAGTTACATCTAAATACCTATCGATTTCTGGAGACTGAAAAAATATTGCATAATTTGTCACTTTCTTAATAACAGACCTACATCGACGTATTTAAAATGATAAAATCAAACATACAGAACATTTCAGATCTATTTAAATTAATGGATGTGGTTAAGATCGAGTACTTATGAAACTACTACAGCAAACAGGTCCAATGAGAAACCAGATACATTAATAAGTGACAGCAAGTGGTCACAATTTTGTGGTCTCATACATCAGCTTTTTTTTATAACAGCAGTCAGTGTGAATATCGCTATACCCTTTATTATACCGTATAATAAAATATGATGTATACAAGGCTTCCACCACTCCTGAAGTAAACCCCCATTTCATATTTCTAATACTCTATTTTCAACAATTAAACTTTGGTCAGAAATGTCTTTATCTACTGTGCAAACATTACTTTTTAAAGATTAGAAGCAAACAAATTTATGAAGAACAAAGATACTGTTTCCAGTCAATAAAGAAATAAACCTCCTTGTGTTCTGCCGTTTGTTTGACATCTTTCAGACCTAAATTTATAGTCTATTAAACTTCATAGATCGTACAAGCGAAAAGTGTAGCACAAAGAAGAGACTAATTTCCTATCACTTTCATGTTTCAAAGAAAATGATACCCTTTCTTTTTTCATCAGCAAAAGAAACCTATAACATTTAAACAATAATCGATACCGAAGATCTCAGATGCTACAATGATGAAATATTTAAACTGTTACAATTGTCGGCAATTCAAGATAATTATGTTGGAAAGCATTTGTGCCAGGCAGTAGGAAAATGTTACTTTCATAATAAACCCTCTATAAAAGGAAAAATTAAACTGCAAAAAAGTGACCATTTATACAATATTATTAATCTCTTTATTTCTGAAACGCTAGTATATATTTTCTCATCTCAGTTTGTTTATGACTAAACATGACTAAACATGGACTTTTCAAAACATTATTTCTCCAAAACAAGTCGTTATTTTACATACAAAATATATTCAATGTTAAGGATTTATTTAACAATTATCCCGTAACAAGTAATCATTGATAATTATTACACAAAATTTTTATGAAAAAATATAATAAAAGGGTCACCCACCGTAAATATAAAGTAAATGTGCGTAGGATAAAACCAATGCGTGACTGTCAAGGCCGAACAAAATCGTTCATTCAAAATAAAAAATATTCTCTTTACTCTGGTAAAGAATCGATGACAATCAAAAAGCCTTTCATTTTTAATGGGCACTTTTTTTCAGCCGACTAACTACGCAATTTTATCGATATCCAGTGCTCTGTAAAGCATGGGCGACAAAGTACTGTTAGCATCTAAAAGTGCAAAGATTGAAGATTATCAGCAAGATGTTACTACTATGGAGGAAAGCATCGGGCATATAAATCAAGTGCACGTCCAAGTTAGCAGCTCTAGAAGCATATAATGAACCTGAAATCACGCTGGAAAATGGAATTCCTGTCGTTTCTGATTGAACAAATAAAATGATCGTAACAGCTGATGGACATGGTCCCCGAGAAAAACAAAAGCTTAAGTTTAGTTGACCAGAAAGATAATGCGGACATGTCAGAATCTAGGTTGGCCAACAGAATGCATAAGGTCGTATACAGTACATCGTACAAAGCATATAATTTAGAGTTATTTAGAGATAGACCACACTGTTAAGAGCAGATAAGATTACAATGAGAAAGAGTTTACCATTTGAAGGAACAAGATCATTTATAATATTGAGGTAGATGCGTTTCTCACAGGATATAACATAATATCCGTGTATCAATGCAAAGAGCATTACAATATCATATAATAAAAGTGACATAATTATCAAGAATAAATATATATCCAAACAGTACTGTAGAACATCATACTAAACTGAAATTGTCAATGCTGCTCTAATATAAATATATAATTATGAAATAGATTCCAAGAGAATGCACATTAAGGAATTTAGTATATTCGTGTATTCATTTTACTCAATAAAGATGAACTGTGTCAAATACATTGCGATTTATGAAAATAGATGACATGTCGGTGTAAGTATGTAAATTCAATGCAGTTAATGTAACATACCCCAACAAAATACTGTAATTTTGGATTCGTTAATATACCCCCAGGAAAACAGTGAACGAACCGTTCTTGCAAAAGAATATCTTTAACACAAATACAACAAAATATCTTAACAAAGATAAATGTTCAATATAATAAAAGAATAGTGCAAAGAACAATGGAATTAAAGGTAAATCCCCGAGATGACCCGAATAAGATAAATTGTCAAGCAAAAGTGCAGTAATATTTTACACAAAACAATAGATATAAATAACATACACTTAAGACAAGATCAGTGGAACCCGCCTTTATTTATTTAAGGTTTCGATGGAGGCCTTGAGAAACAAAAATCAAACAACACCAAATCATAGAAAGAAAGAGTTGTTTGACATGAAAATTGAACAGCATGTAAAACATGTATATTACTTTACGAAACAAGTGTCAGTATACTGATATAAACATTGAATTCCGGAAAAGGGCTGCCTAAAGGGGCTCCGCTTCCGGACAGTTAAACGCCTTTAAAAACTCACCATTTTCAAAGAACTGTTACACATGTTTGTTTTGATGCATTTGCAATAGCGTGCGAGTGGTGAAATTTCACGTAACAAGGTGGAACATAGTTTTCAGCAATTGTTTATTTTTTTTTCTTTACAAATGGCATTCATTTTCAAAGGGAGACAACTTTTTCTCAAAGATTACTTAAAATAATCGGAAAAAGTTGTTTCCCTTTGAAAATGAATGCCATTTGTACTTAAAATAATCGGGAACAGTTGTCTCCCTTTGAAAATAAATGCCATTTGTAAAGAAATAAAGATAAACAATTGCTGAAAACTGTGTTCCACCTTGTTATGCGAAATTTCACCACTCGCACGCTATTGCAAATGCATCAAAACGAACATGTGTAACTGTTCTTTGAAAATGGTGAGTTTTTAAAGGTGTTTAACTGTCTGGAAGTGGAGCCCCTTTAGGCAGCCCTTTTCCGGAATTCAATGTTTATATCAGTATACTGACACTTGTTTCGTAAAGTAATATACATGTTTTATATGCTGTTCAATTTTCATGTCAAACAACTCTTTCTTTCTATGATTTGGTGTTGTTTGATTTTTGTTTCTCAAGGCCTCCATCGAAACCTTAATCGAAACCACGATATATATATTTCAATAATGACTTTTTTCTCATTGATAGTGTTACAAACTAAGGTATTTCCATCATCAACATCAATCAAAACCAACAATTAACAATTTTGATACAGAGATGCCAGAAAAGTACGTCTCGTCAAGATACATAATTTTGAAACTATTAGATGATTTAACTGAATGCAAAGAGGTTTCATAGGGTAGCTCTGTACATTTACTACGATGTATTTTTGGTTGAATGGTATTTCATTCAATACTGAGTGACTCAAATGTTTGTATAAAGAATACAATTTATAGAAATACTATACCCGCTTATTGACTAGCATGTGTTTGACCAGTTTTAAATTGACAATATGAAATGTAAGAGAATGAAAAAACCAATGTTGTAATGAAAAATCACAAATTCGTTTTTCGTCGAATGAACATTTTTAACATCGGTAGAAGCTTTTGTTCGAAATATCAATTGCAAAATAGCAAAGGCTGGTGTAATATCAATAAGTTTAAAAAGACATACTCTATCACATATAACATGACGATTAACTTTCAACATTTTGTGGAAATATAACGTAAATCAATGAAATTTCAATAAATAATACACATCTATGTCAAATGATTGTTAAATGCATGTAAACTAAACGACCTGAACTAAAATGTTTAACACACAAAAACAATAAAGATATAAACATGTATTCTGGAATGCTGTGCAAGCATTTACATGTACATTTTTCTTCAAAATTTCTTTTAAATTTTCACAGATATAGGCACATATACATTTTGATTATCCCAAGCATGAAAGCTTCACCCGTAAATACTGTTTACATTTGACATATTCATATGCATAATATAAATTTAAATCTTCTTTAACACAAGACAGGAAATACTCTAGATCTAACATCTGTGGTTTGGAATGACCATAAAAATTTGATCATAGATTTTTTAACTGAATAAAACTAGGCATGAATGGAATAAACATATCTGAATTTAATTTTTGTATACTGGCTCACTTCACACAATAATATTTGAATCTTTATCATGTAATCCTATAAATGTACTGAAAAATATATTAGATCTACTATTTGTTATTTCAGACCACCAGAAGTAGAATGACCTGTATGAAACTACACATAAAATAATCGAAAAAGGTGCATCTACCATACAGAATATGTCACTTTTTAATTTTATGATGAAAAGAGAGAGAGGGCGCTTTTCCTTTGTTTATGAAAGTCCTTGTTGCTGTATGGTCATATTGGATGTGAACACTTATATTACGAGATGTAAATACTTCAATTACGGAAATGTAAAACGGACACTAGATTACTTGACATCATAGCTAGGTAAATAATGTTCATGTACTTTCTTTGAGTTTGGAGAATTCGTGTTTAAACGTTGACTGAGACAAATAACGAACACTACGCAACTCCCTTTCTTAAATAAATCAATAAAGTATATTTTAGCCTGGTGCCTGTTTTTGGACCCATTGTGATGCAAAAGCTATGTTCTTATTCTATTTTCATTGCAGATGCAGTTGCATCAATAATGTACAAGACCTTACTCCATCACAGAATGGTTCATGCAATAGTCTACTCCTTCACTGAGTGGCTCATGCAAGACCTTACTCCAATGGGCGGCTCATACAATTTTAGACCCTACTCCATCACAGAATGGTTCATGCAATAGTCTACTCCTTCACTGAGTGGCTCATGCAAGACCTTACTCCAATGGGCGGCTCATACAATTTTAGACCCTACTCCATCACAGAATGGTTCATGCAGTAGTCTACTCCTTCACTGAGTGGCTCATGCAAGACCTTACTCCAATGGGCGGCTCATACAATTTTAGACCCTACTCCATCACAGAATGGTTCATGCAGTAGTCTACTCCTTCACTGAGTGGCTCATGCAAGACCTTACTCCAATGGGCGGCTCATACAATTTTAGACCCTACTCCATCACAGAATGGTTCATGCAGTAGTCTACTCCTTCACTGAGTGGCTCATGCAAGACCTTACTCCAATGGGCGGCTCATACAATTTTAGACCCTACTCCATCACAGAATGGTTCATGCAGTAGTCTACTCCTTCACTGAGTGGCTCATGCAAGACCTTACTCCAATGGGCGGCTCATACAATTTTAGACCCTACTCCATCACAGAATGGTTCATGAAAGAGCCTACTCATTCACAGAGCGGCTCAAACAAGACCTCACTCCATCACAGAATGGGCCATTCAAGACCTTACCCCACCGCAAATTGGTTCACGCATGACATTGACAAACCTTTTGGTACTGATCAATAGGTGATTTAACACGTTTGGCTTGTCCGATGATGCACATTACAAAATCTTGTGGTGCAACAGCTACATGTGTCTAATACCCTTGACACAATTTAAACTCAGTATCCAAAAGTAGAACTACAACTTGTTTTGGAAAAAAACGAGTATTTTCGACAAAATACAAGAAAATTACGAAAGTAATGAGTTTGAGTAGACCTACTATTGTTAACGGTAAAAACTTATGTACAAGTATTTTGTCGGAAATAACACCACTTTGTCTAAATTTCAGAGTACATGAACATGAATATGTAAAGTAAGTTAATGAATTTAAAAATGATACTATATACAATGATGTGATATCACCTTTTGTTTGAGCATCGCCATATAATAGTCATAATATATAGAATTTAGGACGTTAATCTAAACTCAACTAATTTTGTATGCTTCTTAATGTCCGTAAATTCATCCCTGAGCTCAAAAACTGTAAAAAAAGTCTGTAAACTATTTACAAAAGAGAAAACAAAGCACTTTTATAGATATGTTAGAACACTTTTGAAAAATATGTTATGTACTTCCGCACAAATAATAGCCCTAAACAATATTGCATAAAAGGTAAACATCAAGATGATTTTGGATCAACGTTAAAGTAGGAAACATCAGAAAGATCCATTACATGTTTACCTATTCATCTTCAAGGTTATATGGCGTCAGAGTAAGTACTAAATCCATGATTTACTCATTAATCTCCCATGCACTTTGATTATCTTCGCACAGAGCTGCTGGTTTTCTCGAATGAATCATTTTTTCCGTAACAGATCACTCCAACAGCAGCTTATGTTTTGTCTGTGGATTTATTTTCATTTTGCTTGTTGTTATTTGTACACTCTTCAGATCTATAGTATTATTTAACTATTATACAACATACATCTTAACTTAGCAGTCTCGGTTTTCAGAGCGGCCACTTCAACCCGGAGTTTAAGATTTTCTTGTTCTAAAAGTGCAGCTCTTATGGCAATCTGGTCCTCCTTTGCTCTTCTTGCATCACGTGACCTTTTAGCAGCCTCGTTATTTTTTCGTCTTCGTTCCCAGTACGCCTCGTCCTTTTGTTCATCTGGTAATGACCTCGGTCGTCTTCGTCCTCCAGCGGTAAGTGATGGAGCATTGGATAATTGCGTAATGCTGTTATTATTCGAGGAATCACTTGCAAAATCTGTTGGTGTTGAACGTGAACTAGGTGGTCCGCTTGGCAAACTGCCAAGAATGTTACTATGCAGGCCGTTATTTCGACCTGATAAATGCACGGATGTGACTGATGTAGGAATTGATGAGCCAGGTGAAGGTGAGGTTGTTGATGTACTAGTTCTACTTACAAACTGTTCCTGAGATAACTTGAGGTTTTCTAAATATTTCTCTCTTTCCCTGAGCGCTAATAACTGCTGTTTATAAATACTAAATACTTCCTCCGAAGATAAGTTAAGTCCTTGCGTAATAGCACTGTTTTCAAAATTAGCAAATGAAGTCAAATATTGCGGAATCATTGGAGCACCAGATTCGACCTGAACAGATAAGGAATCTTTAGGATATGCTTTAAAGGGTCGAGTCCCTTTTGAGCTCCCTGAAAGTCGTCTTTGATCCATTAGAGCTGCCATAGCTGGGAATGAGTTGGCAAGCACATTTGCATTGGAAAAGCCCATTTGCAACTCATTGAGCATATGAGGTAGGCCTTGTTCTACAGCTCTAGGCTGACCAATTCTTTCGTGGACGGGAGATAAATTCTGTCGAAAATGATCAACTTTAAACTGTTTATGATGAAAAACAGGAGATCTTTCTGGAGGGGATTCCATAGAGGATCCGGATTTATTGTTCAAACCATCTGTATCACTACTCTTCCTGTCTTCTTGATGCCCCCCAGTGTCATTTAGAGAGGAGGCTGGTGAGGACAGGGAGTCTGACCCAGATACTTCATCGTAACTTGTGGATTTCCGTTTTATAGAGAAGTCAAGAGGAGACTCCCCTGACTCCTCCGCCGAGTCTGTTTTGTCAATGTTTCTGCTGTCCTCAGCCGATAGCTGGGCGTGTAATAGGTCGTGAAAATGTGTAGATGACTCCTGTTTGATATCATTATTAATCTCTCTGTAGGCCATAGTACTCATGGCATGTAACTCTCGCCAGCTTGGCTTCTGTCTTACCCTGAAATATAAAACAAATTATTAAATGACTCGGCCTCTTTGTATAAATCGCCTTCCATAGTTTGCTATATAACTGGGCTAAAAAATCAAATATTTAAAAACAAAACTGAAAATTTAAATTTGATGTCATATAATAAGATATGTATTGAATGACTTTCCAGTAAATAGTAAAAACAGTTGGCCCTTTGCCCTTCGGACCTCGGGCAATAGTTCTGATACTGACTGGCAAGTCATTCCATATGTGTGTACAGTGTTGCAATAGCATTTAATACCAACTGAGATTAATCGATATCGATCAAATTAGAGGAGTTTCAGTTCATCAACAGCTCTGATAAGCATTCCCTCTTTGCTAAAGTATGTATAGAACAGAGCCAGCAATAATGAAAGGAATAGTTTTTGCTGCAAAATTAGTATCCAAGTCAATATGCACCAACTATAAAGATTATAGAATCAAACATTTTAAAATATGTTGTATGTAACCTTTGTTTTACACTTTTGAAATTCATTTCCACCCAGTGAAAAAAGTCATTAAACAGATTTGCAAATCAAAGGAAACAAAGGAGTGGCTATTGACCAAGTTTTACAAATTTTACCGTTTTATGAGGACGCCAAATACAAGAGAAGTCCATGATTAGAGAGGCCGTATAACTGAATCATAAATCGTGAAAATATGAGATATAAACAACACTTGACCTTGCGGCTTTTACAAAAGATTAAACGTTTATACATGTTCATATTTTTTCTGATATTGATTTCAGTGTTGTACAGAGAACACACATATCTACTATTACATCTACGTAATGAAAGGTGAAAGAATTCCTTTTCAAGTTTTGAAAGGCGTATTATATTACAAATATTCTAGTTTGTTATATCATACGATTTCTGTACAAAGGAGGTAAAATATATTATGACGGTGTGGCTTTGCTAAAGAGATGAGTACATGCAATTAAGATTATACAATGTAACCAAGCGAGTAACAACAAATTAAAATTAAATATTATTTAAGCGATGTTGGATCCCTTCTCTTGTTAGCTGTTTTGTCTAAAATTGTACCATCAGCTCAGGAATATATTTTTGAAGTTATGTTAATGTTATTATTATTTATTTTCATTATCATTAAGCGGTTTCTGAGTCATGAGCGAGAAAGATACGTTCGATATCGGTGTACTATAACTTACTATTGACCGATTTATTGTGTTCCACTTCGTTTATCAAACCCTCGGTTAATGCTATAGTTTTCTAAAGCAATCCTATAAATATGAATACGTATAGCAAGAAAAATATCAAGTTATAGCAGAACACATATTCTCATAAAAGATGAAATAAATCATACATAAATAGCCACTATCGCTGATGCGTGGGAGAGAGAAAAAAACATCAATGTATACTCATGATTACTCCATTCATTCAAGCTGGCACTTGTTGACTTCTTGTAACATGTTTACCATGAGCAGTATGTTTTACCTACTCCAGGGACGGTATTAATAGTATACAAATAAAATTAATATGCTTTTCAATATAACATCAATATACATGCCTTTTATGACTGATATGGAACTTAATTGATTACATTGTATGCTAAACTCAAGGTTAAAGAATTGAACAATGCGCTTGTTATCTCTAAATGTAGTTCATACAAGTATGAGTTACAGGGTATAATTGAACACGTAACCATACGTAACTTGTTATCAGAGAATAAACAAACATGATTGCATGGTTTAATGTTAAACAAGAGCGTATTGGGTACAGTACCTTATAGGGTGATGCTGAATACACGAACATTACTCATTCCATTCCGATATAAAATAACTTAATCACTTAAAACAATATCCATCTAATGAATATAATGTCCAACTGAAATGTCACCTTACACGAAACTACTTGAATAGATACTTGTTAAATTAAACAACACATCACGTAACGCACTAAGATCCATTAACCAATCGTTAAGTCACAATTTCGTAAGTGGGCAAGGTCTTGCAGTATGCTTTCAATACCTATTCACACGGAGGATATTTCTGATTGGATGTATTTATGCGCATGCTCAAAAGTTGCGTAAGGATACGAGCTCTTAACGTATTGATTACCCATTAAGCAGTTTTGCTAACATATAGGACACGATCACTTCATATTGTTTACAGAATAGTTTCACATGAGATATTTGCTTACAGTAAAAAATACAAATACCATCAGTCAAGTATCGGCCGAACATATGCTCCATTTCTTACGGTTGAAGAGTAAAAAGGAATGTGCGAAAAAAGCCACTATACTCCGAACATGCGCTGTTGAGAAACGTACCCGCAGCGATTAACTATGCTGCTTTTGCAAAATAAAATGAAGGTATCTCGTTACAAAGGGCACGGTTAGGGTTCGTGCCAGGTCAGTAAGTCTAATTTTATGTTTCGTGTTCAGAATGTAAAAATGCCTGATTCCCTTTAAGGTTTTTCATGCATTTGCATGTAAGAATTGATTGAATAATATGGACATATTAATTCAAGCTCTATATTTGAACATGAAAAAATATAACAGTGGTATCTTCCTGACAATTAAGGAATAGTACAAATAATATGTTGTTTACACAAATTACCATCCAAAAACATACCAAACATCAAATTTAAAGCAAAAAACAAAAAAAATAACAAAAAAACAACAAAAAAACGAATAAATACGACAAGTGAAGGTTTTACGAGGATGTAAGTCAACAAGTATAGTATAAGCAAAAGAAGAACTTACATCTATACATAGGAAATTCCGACGTTATAACATATTCTTTATGCAGGCGGCAGATTTAGAAATGATTCATTATTAACACTTCAGTTCAGTTCCATAGCTGTTCATTTATAATAAATTTGCATATTTCTCATTACAACTACTGCACGTGAGCGTCTGTCAGCAAGCATAATATTCCATCAATATTGGTCAGACTGCTAGCACAATTGTAAAAACAAAATCAAACGATCCAACTTAAGTGCACTTAGAGGTTAACTTATTCTTAGAGCAGGCATGTGGATAAATAAAGTTCAAAAGGCATGTTGGGTCAAACGCAGGTCATCATACACATAAAGAGGATGCAATCTCAAAACTTATATTAAATAAGTATTCATAGTAGATCATAGTTCACCGCTTTTGTGACGCGTTAATGGGTTTATGAAATGCGTGTTCCGATCCGCAGATTCATAAAAATTAATTTTCTAAAAAGGGCATTTAGTCCGTCTTATCTACTTATGTGCGAAATTTATGCAACGTTTTAATCAACTGTACTAACATGTTTCCTAAAGTCTTTGCATTTTTACTAAATATCTTTGCATTTTTAGTAAATATCTTTGCATTTTTACTAAAACTGCACAAGACAAAATATGTAAATATCCCAATTTTACGTTTATTCCGCAGTCCTACTCATATGTTAAATTTTAGCGAAACCCACAAAATAAACCGATTTTAACATTATTTCATCACTGTTTACTCCGCAGTACAATCTTATTCCAATTTATAACTGAAATATACGAACAATTAAATATATGAGGCTCTAAAAGCAAATATCAACAGTGCTATATTTGCAGCCTACAACCCTGGGGCAGCAGTACCTGTTGGTTACCTGTTAATACATTACAAGCATTTCATATTATATGCACTATAAAACTTTATAAAGTGCATAATTATACTGGATGTTGATGTATAAAAATTCCCTAAATTGTTGACTTTAAGTTTGGATCTTTTCATTTTATTCACCAATAAGGAAGCATTCAAATATTAACAGCAAACTTTGTGAGTTTTTGATCTCGTTGAAAGTGTTTAAATTTTGCATATAACTCTTAGGCAATAAGTTATCCTATATTTATGTCATTTTTAATACATATTAATGTCAAGGAAACTTTCAGTCGGTTATACTTCCAGTCAGGATTAATCCAGTTAGTAAAGCGAATGTTTTAATGCACTATTTATATATATATATAAAAACTTCTTTGCTCATGGAGTATAAAGTGTTGTTTAAAGCCACAAAAATGCATTATTTTACTAATATGTATTGTAAAACATGTTTATACGTTGCTGAATACACGTATTTATGAATTAAAAGGCAATGGCACGTACATGATCAGCAATATAAATCTAAAAATACACATGTTATTGAACATACCACACAAGCAGTGATACAGCCCAGAAAATATGTGAATATAATATACTGTCATTAAAATTATGTACTCTGACATTTGATTGAAGCTTCAATTACTACGAAAATGATGAAGACATCGTTTATTGTAAAAACACTGTTTAATAATACATGAGCCAAGAATCAGTATTTTCATTTTTGAGTTTTAAATGATAAGATATATACAATATATCTAGTATATATATATATATATATATATATATATATATATATATATAAGAGCACTTGCTATAACGTCTATAACGTTATACAGGTTACTGCTAGTTTGCTTTATGACAGAAATTGTGTAATTATTACCTATAGGTAATATGTCGACCTTTGACATATTAGATCAACAAAATTGTGAGTTATAGAGGAATAACTGGTAATAACTATCGTAATATAAGCTTCACATTTTATTTCAGTGTTATGTTTTGATTATACCATTGCTTTGAATAAACCTGTCAAACTTGATCCATTTTACCACCTCCACATTGTTTTGATTCTTTTTTCCCCATTATGATTACGCTTTGTTATTATTTTCAATATATACAATAGTGATATTTGATAAATCAATCCAACAATGAAACATACTGAAATGATGGACAATGCCACATTTTGAAATTCACATTTAGTTGTAATGCGTTGTGCCCAGTTTCGTATACATCTGTGTACATTTCTGTTTGCTTTCTCAACATTAAAAATATAATTGTTAAATGTTCTGCAAAACCAATACTGAGTTTGTATTATCTAAATTGAAATCATTATTTTAAGTGCATCTTGCTTTGCAAAACGAAACTTCTTCGATACTCCCTGAGCTGTTGTATCTTTGTTCAACCAGGTTATCAATTATTTTCTAATTATATTTCAGCGCTGGTGGACTATAAGTTAATGATTGATGTACACACGCTGCCGCTCTCTAACACACATAAAATATGAAATGTAAAGTAGTTTTTGACGTTTTGGTTACTGGCCCATATCACGTATCGCGATGGTCAAGATTTTTGATGGACGCAGCTGGCTCGAATGGGTCAGTATACGGTCAGTTTTAAAACCAGTGTCGACCTCTGTCATAAACTCATATTCATAACTTTGACTTTCATTATTTCAGTGAAAATTTGTAATTGGGTTCACCATAAAATATTTGACAGTTCATCGATAAACGTTTTCCAAGCATGACTTACATAGAAATTTTCACGTGTTTTTCTTTGGCATGTAGCTTGTTATGCATGTCTGAGAATAGCCTAAAATTAAATCCAAAACGTTAAGTTTCAATGCGTTTATTATAAACAAGAGCAAAACGTAATATATATGATGGAAATATATCCAAAATGTTCGTCTGCGAAAATAAGATGTATCAGTTTTGATGTCTTGCTGCAAGTTTCAACAAGAATATCTGAGCCGATGTGCGTTGACAATTATTATCGTCATTTAGGGGAAAAATAATTTTTGCAATTAAAAATAAATCAAACAAAATGAATTGAACGTTTGTCATTAGGATAATTTTCTAGATGAAAAGGACACCATCCTAAAGCAAATAATATTCTCACATTTAAATTAGGTAACAGGTATTTTACTGTGCCTAATTATGTTCTACATTTCAAAGAGAATCTGTAGTTCAAAAGACAGCGGATAGGCGCATGATCAATATTTAAATAAACAGCATTCACGAAAACAGGCGATGATTAAATCCAAATATTATCTCTGGAATCCGCTACAATCCATTGTCATAATCGGTATGTAAATGAGCCGTGCCATGGGAAAACCAACATAGTGGGTGTGCGACCAGCATGGATCCAGACCAGCCTGCGCATCCGCGCAGTCTGGTCAGGCTCCATGCTGTTCGCTTTTAAAGCCTATTGAAATTGGAGAAACTGTTAGCGAACAGCATGGATCCTGACCAGACTGCGCGGATGCGCAGGCTGGTCTGGATCCATGCTGGTCGCAAAGCCACTATGTTGGTTTTCTCATGGCACGGCTCAAATGATGTATGCGTTATCGAAGAGCGTTCGTCGTTTCCAAAGATGCTTATCTTACATTTTTAAATTAATAATATTGAACAATCCGAGGGAATAATACATATTCAGTCAACATTTCTAACCAATAAAAACAAGTATGCAAGAACATGTAGACAAGCATGCTGTTCCATATGATGCCTAAATCACCTGGGGGAATCTTAAGGTTACAACGTAACATAATTATATAAATACTAGAAAAAAATCCATTTACAGTACCATCTTATACAGAACTGTAGATTATACAAAAATAAGAAAATTAGATTGATTACGCGTTGGATAACGTACTACAAAGTTTTCATAGTATTAGTGAATATTGTCAAAACATGCTTTTTCTGTTACATTTTGAATAAAAGAAACCAAAATGAATGGAATCTATATAAATGTTAACGAAATTTCGTTTTAAAGTTGGACGTATATAGAATAAAGCCAAGTCTGAAATGTGAGTAGAACGAACCGAAACAATACACCATGTACCTAAAATGTGATATACCGGCTGTCAAGTTAATGGTGGTTAGTTGCGCCTCTAGATTTCACGGTAACGATCTCGTTATTGTGTGCACTTTAAGTATACAGAGTAACCGTTTGACCCTGTGGACGACCTGACCCAAGATAACCCCAAGCTTCTGTACCAATAAATAGAAAATATTCACGTGGAAACTTATTGTAGTAGACAAAGGAAATGTCTTATTAATGTGACCGTGTCCGACTTCTTGACTCATTGCAATGTTTATACGGAGTATACGCAGTGTTCAAATACTGCATTTAAATGAAACATCCTTTAAATTAGACAAAGATACTTGTAACTTATTTAAATAATAACAATATATGAAAGCTGACCTTACGTATGTCATGACCTTAGACGACCCAATGTTAACTACGGATGTGATACTGACAATGAATTAAGCAGTGAAGCTATGTGATTGGTGATTAAACCTGACAAAACCTTGATGAATGTGGAGGGAGAAACTGAAATGACCTGACGTACGCTTTGATTACATACACAGATGCTCAGTTTTGATCTTACCCGACATAGCAAGTGATGTTACCGACAACATTACTATTACTTAAGTAATTGCCGTTTGTCAACATGCCATGTTACTACCGCTTTTTACACAAACAAAAATACAGAAAGATGCGTTATATATTGTCGGAAATTATTTGCATTGCCTGAAAAACTCCATCTCCAATAAACTCACCCATGTAAAACTAATAAGTATATATGTAAGACCACTAGTTATCAAGCAAACAATATCGGATAAATATGTCACATAAATAAATGTCATGTATAACGCTTTACCTTCTTCTACCGTTTAATGAAATTATGCCATCAATTATTCTTTCTGTTAAGATTTTTCTTTACCAATAACATCACAACAAAGCGCATTCTTTCCCACCACGGCGTATAGAATATATTTACTAATGACTAATTTATATTTTCTAATAACTTGAACCAGTTGAAAAGAAGTATAGTCATATAAAGGGAAGTGAAAAAAGGGATGCTATTTAATAATGTATGGCTTGTGTTTGTTATCTTCAGGAACAATCATGGTTTCAAGATCGTGCTGCCCACCCGGCCTGCTGTCAATATCGAGTATTACTGAGGTAAACACATGATTTCTTACTTGTCCATACGTGTCCGTTTTTTCAATAACAGTCGTATTTTTTATATTGAAATAACGATTAATTAAGAGCGCTAAATGAGTTACTGAATCAGTAAATATGAATGTATTAAAATTGCCACAGTCACAGTCTTGAGATATCTAGGCGTCCATCACTATTACTTTTGAATGTTTGCAAACTTTACGATTTGTGTGCTTCGTTTCGATATGAAAACGGTTCGTTTTGTTACGTCAAGTTTTACTTTACCTGAACACGCCAAGCCCACCCCTACTCCCTCACACACACACACACACACACACACACACACACACACACCCAAAAAGCAACATCAACATTTATTTCTTATTTTCCGCATTTTTCCATTGATTTAATATAATAATCGACTGTATTTTGACGATTGCGTGTATTTTGTTATTGAAGATAAAGCAATGTCACAGTATGGCGTATATGTTATCATAACTATAATGTGAGGTGATCATACATAAGGTTCATAACTTAACTATTTATTTACAGCTGAAATCACCGAGTCATTACTATCCATGTAGCCAATTCTTACGCTTCAATTGACCAAACTTGGACATTTTCCAATTCAGTATATTACCCAAGATGTGGTAATATTAACATAAATGCATTCATCTCTTAGATAACATTGTGCTTATTCAAAATCACCACTGGTTTGACCTTTCCGGTATTATTACAAAGATTTCAAATTATGTATCATGTTACGTTTAATTATGAAACGAAGGATTATATATCAACGGCTACCTTCAAACAATTTACCATGGTTGACGTTACGCTCTTATGTTTGTTTAAAATCGTGAAAAACAGTTACTTTATCTTTGCACGCATCTATATTTCGCCCACCGTATCATATTTTTGCCCGTTGGGAGTCGGTAAAGATCTGCTATACATAAACAACCTTATGATTGACCGGGTCAGCTACTGGAAGTTTGGGAAAGGTTATAACCTTAAGCATGCCAGAGACCAATGGAGGGGTCAGATTACTTCGCAGATATAAACATAAAACATTTTGCGGAAAAACTTGTGTTTTCGAACAGAAATAAGACTGTATAGGATGAACCAAATACTTGAAACACGAAGTGCATTCGTGGCATAAGGTTTAATTTTGTTCTGTTCTATAACAATAATATCAATTTGGTACTATCAAAAGGATTTAAAATTACCAAGACGACACATTCTTACTAGTTTCGACTTTATGTCTTCGTCAGAAATAACAACGTACAATACAAACGGCGTCACGTCCGTTTGGACGCCAACGTCAGCGTGACAAATATCTTTGTATTATTGTACATATAGATATGGATCATAATGATACGGTGGATTTTTATCGAACAATATATTTCTTCAATATGAAAATATAGTGCTTTCAAAAGCCAGTATATACAAGTAACTCATTTCCAAATGATTACAAATGTATATCCATATAATACATTTGTAATATTCGTAAAAGACTTGAATATTTATTGTTAAATGTTCAGACTATGATGTCTATTTTCGACAAAACATGCACTTGAAGATCATATCAATGCTTGAAGAGTTTTCCAAACAAACATGTTTTTGAACAGGCCACTATTCCATACAGATATACCAAATGCCTGTACTCTAAACTTTATCGCTTTGACGGTATGTCAGTGTTACACCTTAGCCAAAATGCAAAAGTGTATACATTTCCAGAGGTAAAACTGTTTGAACAGTTATCTGTTTTTACCATTAAATATTAATGCTGTAAAATAGATTATATCTGCGAAATACTGACCATTCCGTCAAGTAAAGTTCCCGGGTCAACGGGTACACACATTTTCTGGTTGTAAATTGTTTATGTTTAGAGATTACCACATGTTATAACCTATAACTTGGGCTGCCACGCAACGCTACGTGTAGAAAGATAGACAAAGAATATCCTTATAAAGTGATTTTGAGAGACTAAGATGAAATTTTAGTCCAAACGTTATTGATGTCAATTTAAATATTTACTTAATTCGTAATATCTTGTCTTTGCAACGCATTAATTTTCCTTTTTACGTTTTTATTTAATTTTCCGATTTTTAATTCATTTAATGAGAGTTTAGTCCTGTGTGAAGACCGCTTGATTCTCTCATAAATACCTTTGAACAGCTCCATTCAAATTTTAATTGCCAAAGATACATCTTACACATGGTTGAATATAGGGAGTATATTGCATAATGTTGCTTTATGTAAACTTTAAAGCCACAAACAATGTAACTTTAAACGACTTGTGATAAAGAACCATTAAAGGTGCCTTTGAAACTCATATTTTACTAATATGCATAACATGATATATTAATACATGTATGCTTAACCTAAATACCGGTATCACTATAAGAATACAAAAGTAAAAAAGGGAATTTCTCTGATATCTAAAATAAATCGGTAAATGTGTGTGTGACCAACAGGTATATACTTGCATTGTTAAGTTTACATACTTCTGTAACATAGTAGCCCTATATGTATTGAGCAGGAAGTAAACTTAGGAAGCAGTCAAAGGTAAGATGATTAGTTCAGACAGCTCGCACAGCACAAAGGTACTTTAATATTGGCACATGCAAATTTTAATCAAGCTCGTTTTCATATGCCAATTTTGAAAAAAAAAACAACAGAAAAACGGATGCATCATGTGATGGCGCGTGCGTCTGTCTGTTCGGATGTCCGTCATATTTCTTGTCCGGAGCACAACTTCAAGGTACTGACTTCAACCTTGGCATATACAGATATAGGTAGGTGGCGATGAGACGATGTGCAGAGTGCGTGAACCAGGCCTGTAGGTCTAAGGTCAAGGTCACAGAAAGGTCAAATATGTCGGAAATATTTGTGTCAAGATCATAACTTTATAACCATTTATGTATTGGCTTCAAATCTGGCATATCGGTAAGTGGTGATGAGGCAGTGTGTAGAGCGCATGAAATTGCTAGATAGGTCAAAGGGCAAGGTCACAAACTGAGTCCGAATCTGTCCTTTGTAAAATAAAATACTGACTTTGGAATTGGAATATAGGTCGTTGGTGGTAAGTTGATTTGAGGACTGCAACTCTCCACATTACACCTCCTTCCCCCTTACCCACCCATCCCATCCAAAAAATCACCCTTAGTTACTTTTGTCTTAGTATTTCACCACCACTGCCGGAAAGTCTCCGACCCTAACACCAAATCCACCGCCACATTTCATCCCACTCCGATACACACATCCTAAAAAATTCCCTCCAGCTCTGGCGTTTATTGCCTCTTTTTTCGGTTATTGTCAAACAATTAAGAACTACCGATTTTAATTACGATTTAATATGGCAGCTGTATCAGTATCAACACTTCTTCAGGTAAATTAGAATTATACGTAGAGATAAGATAGAATCTATAATTCATTTAAAGCACTAATTGTAAAATAATGTAGCACGTGTATAATTTACCTGTCAATTTACTTGCCTGATGTTACCTGGTTAGTCTATATGCAAATTTTATCTGGCCTCTAATAATGATGCGATAAACTCTGTTTTAACCGTAGTAATGACCACAACCTTTATATTGAACCTGTATAGTTCAAAAAGCAGTCAAATAGAAAATGATTTACAGAGTATATTTTGTAGAACAAATGAACATTTTCCATTGTTTTGATATAATGACGACAGAATATGGAAGGTAGCAAGATCAAAATTTCCAGCATGATTGGAAGTATATGGCTAAAAGATAGGCTTTAACTTCTTCAAATAAAAGGAGGAAAATTAAACTTTTCGATAAAGAAATCAAATAATTCATATGACGTATTTGTGAATAAAAATATCTAAGCACGACAAATTACACTCTTTCTACATCTTACACATTCTCTACAAAATGTTGTATTACGACATTGGTTAGCACTAGACTGAAACCCAATATTAACGTCTCTATTCATCATGCTCTGAAGTGTACACTGTGCAAAAGAAATTAGAATTTTCCTGTCAACTTCTTAAATTAAGGCATCTGACCGTTCCAATCAATATATCTGTACCCAAGGCGTCCCTCAAAGTTGTAACCTTAGACGCCATTTGTCTTAGCATACACAATTATTGACCGGTGGATTGCACCAGTAATTATTGGTGGTCAAGAAGATTAGTGAGTCATGCATTCATCTGCAAGCACAAGAAATGCATTTTCTCCGTAATATCGGTCGTTTGTTCAACTATCGTTCGTCATAACCTCAAATATTGTAACATTATGCATGTCTTTATAAAACTATTTTGGTAGTGCTGCCGTGTTTCTAAATGCATCGTCAAATACGAAAATCCCTGTATAAACCACACATTAACAAAATTTATTCTTTTCGATACTCTGTCATTCATAAGCTATAAAAAGATGACAATGCATCTATGTTACTGTATGTAATAGATAAATAGTCCCAACATCCTATGTATTTTGTCATTCTCATCAATAAAAAGTTCGGCATATATTGAGACGAACATGGTTGACCTCTGGCATAAGGGAATGTTACTTTTAAATAAATGACCAAATAACAAAGTAAAACCTTCATAATATAGGTGTAAAAATGCAACGTCAGAAGGTTATCAAATCAGCAACATAACGACAGTCATCGTTCTTTTATTACAGATAACGCCGACACCGTGTTTTTTTTCAAATCATCTAAAATAATAAACAAGTAAAAAAAAATGCGTGACTTGGCGTGTAAAGCCAAAGTCAAGTATAACTGATATATTCTGGACTAGCATTTTAAATACTAGTACATGCAGACAACAGCATTCAAATCACTTAAATACGTCAATTGCCCATTCTTTAACAACTTCAAATGAAGTCAGTGACCTTTTATTCTGTTTTAAAAAAGTTTCGTCATGAAATTTTTATCAGAAGAATAAATAAATTATACCAACTACAATCGTTCAATACCCTTTATCGACCCTGTCATAGCCGGCTCCCGCTATTCACCTTAGAAAACTGAAACTAGGCAAATACGACTAACGATTTCCTAAAGTAAGATTCAAATTTCATAAACGGTTAAATCATCACTTATCTAAGTTCAATTATAATTTTTCTAATATTTCCGATTATAGCGTAAAGACTTAAATACAATCGACAAATATTTGTATTTCCTCAGATTTCATTTTACTCATTATGTTAGTGCGTGTAATCTGGTAATTAATAGTGATGAACCATAACTATCAGAAATGTTATATTCTATAACTTGAAATCAGGCTGTTAAAAGAGTGTTATGCGAAGGTTATTGCGGGTCGTGCATCTGGAACACTGTCTTGTCTTTTTTTGTGTTTTGTTTTTCATTTGTATATAAATGAAAACAAAAAATTAGATGGAGGTACTTCAGAATCTTAAAATTGTTATGTGAATGCTACTGCACGTCGATCGTCTAGAACACAGCGAGTATTTCTGTATTTTGAACACAAAAAGAAGAAAAATACTTTTGAAAATTACTGAAACCAGATAGTTAGAAGATATGCTAAACTATAATGTAAACCTACCAAAAGTAGTTTCCTAATTTCCAAAAACCACATTAAATTCGATGTTTTAATATACAAATAATAACAACAAATGGTCATTACACAAAGCATAGATAAACGCAATAATTGTTATTATCTAATGAGGTGAAATTGTCATAAATACAGGAAAATGTCCTGTAATACATTGCATGATTGATATTTAAGATCTTGTGTAATTGTGGTTAGCTAATTATGACAATAAACTGGCAATTAATGTGTGAATTATAGGTTAAATGTATGTTCATGAACATGTGCTATATCACATTGTTTTCCATATTTATTGATGTATAGTCCGTGACAGTGGATGATATGTTAAGAGAATATTGTAATTGTTCTCTTTTATATATGTCAGTGACAAGTTTTGCTATTCTATACCGGGTCTTCTAGTATGGTGTTTCAAATTTCTATCGTAAATAACACGATCCTTTACACGCAGTCAAGCCAAATGATAGCAGGCTAAGTGTGATTGAGTCTGTACAAGATCAGCTTCGGCAGAACTCTCTTTTACGTATATACTGAATGGACTCCATGATCCCGTAGGACCAGAAAATATATCAACACCGAGCGACGGCCAAACATCTCTAAAAGACTGCTGTTGTGAAACTTAATGACCTGAATAAAAGCATTCAAAGTCTTTAATGATGACATAATTTCAAAATTAAACATCAAATATATTTGTGCTTTTTGTAATCTAAATGGGGTTCTAAATACATTTCCAAAGAAATGAGGCCGATGATATAATACTTAGGTTGGTTGGCTTTGATCTTGCTTCTATGTGCTCCTCGTTAATTATATTGTCTGCAGTATACCTTGACATAAATAATGCCTTGGCTTATTCCAACAAAGATAATTTGATGTGTAATCAGATCTTACACAGTTCTTCTGCAGTTACTGACTTGTATATGTAAATGGAATCTTAATACCAAACGAATGATGGAGAAGGAGTCAGTAAACAATATGCTGCAGAAAATACAGAAAGTAATGGTAGCGCACCTGTTTGGTGAACAGTGTGGTTATACTTATCAATGAGAACATTTACGGCATAAAAGTTACCTAGACTACAGGTGTGGGTAATTTCACAAAACGTTATTATAAACACTGTTTACAGCATTTCCTCATTAGACTTTGATTATGTTGGGTTTTTTTTACAAAAGTGTTCGAAAGTTCACACTGTCCATGAACCTCCTTTTATTTGTATTACGAAAAGTTTTCCGCCAATGGAATGACAGCAGGTGATCAGACATGTACTTTACTTCTGTTTTCCGTTAAGATTGATAATATATTACTTTATTATTTATCATAGAGAATACAAGAAACTATTTCCTTTTTATCATGTCAATCAAAGGATATCTTAGAAACATGAAGATTTGTAATTATACATGGTACAAGGAAACATGTGGTCAAGAGATTTTATCCATTAGTGTACATTGAAGAAAAGACAGATGTATGAAAATAAGCATTTTGAAATTAATAGATAGGTTTGTTGCGTTTTAGTCTTATTTGTGTTATCAGAATTTTGCTTGACCTGAAGGGTGTTACATATTTCTTTTCCTCTCGCGAACAGACTCAATCAAACCGAGTCTGTTATCATTTTGAATGATTGCGTTAAAAGATCACCTTTACAGATTTTACAAAGTCTTTAAATGCCGTGTGGCGGCAGTAAAAAGTGTCTCCGTACTTTGATCCAGTGTTGTTACATTTTCTGGTCATTTGGATCGCGAAATACACATCAGTTTTTACTGTTTCATCTAAGCAGGTGCCAGTGGTCGGGTGGAGTGTTGAACATTTTACAGACTCGGGGCAAACCGAGTCTGTTATTAAATTGTTTGATTACGTTCTACAAACTGATGTTATCTATAGAGTTGAACATTCTGTCAAAACGAAATAAAAATATAGCTGTATAAGACATATTTTACATTTAAGTATTATTTAAAATCTTTTTGTTACCAGTCTCTTGTAAAATAATATCTAAATTTCAACCCGTTGCAGGTTTTTAATCCTGAATATGGCGCTATAGTTTAACACCAAAACATTGCTTCCTGTTCTATGTATTATTGTCGTTCTACAATCTTAGATATGTCTCCTGGCTTGTCTAGAGTGTTGACTATGTTATCTGGCTTACTAAACGTAAAGGTTTGATTTAAACAATATATCAGTTACACCAAAAGAGTGTTTTAAAGTTAACATTGCTAATGCATGGTTTACCGCAGTCTTTTACAGACAGATTACAAATATATTGCCAGAAAATTTCATATCATATGGTATTGTTTCAAATGCTTAGTCCTTGAAATTAAGTTCAGGTCATTATGCCCTTACGTCCAATAAGTCATTTCGTTCAAGATGATACGCGATATTTACTGTACCATTTCCCTTTTTTTACAAAGCTAAATTAACCAAGGTGACCTCTATTTGGCTCTTACATGATTACCATTTCGTTACAGTAAAACAATTTTATAGGTATTTGAGATGGGATTGCACCAGCGTTTTACAATTTCGCACCAGAAGTACATACTTGAACATGTTGTTGGTTATTGTCTTCTGTTATTTATTGCTCAAACAAACCTTGGTCAGTACCCAAATGACCAGTGACTTGACCTTCTCTAATCAACATTAGTCAATAGCTTATCTCAATGTTTTATGATACAACAAAACTATATTTATCCTGGTAAGAGGTACTCATGTATAAACGAACGTTTTAAATAAGAGACAAAAAGCTAGAAATAAGTGATGAAATAGTTACCTTAGAGAAGACAGTGTAAGCCTATGAACTATCCTCAGCTAATCTCAGTAATGTTTATCATTGTTATCACCATAAAGGTAAACAGGTTTATGCAATGTTTGCTAAACATTGTCAATACTTCACCATAACAGGGCAAAAGTTCATTGAAGCCCCGGTACAACGATTAGGGCTTATGTAATGTAAACGAATCCTGCTCAATATTGTTCAAAACGAAGTCTTGTTTAAGGCTGACCTCATGGGGTCATGGGACATCTCTCAATCACTGGGTCGCAATCCGGACACTTGAAGCTGACCATAATGAAAACCCGTTAACAGTTAATAAAAATTTAAAGCCAATTGATAGTTAAAATTAGAAAGTGACCATTGACGGACAAGATAAAACGTATCGGGAAATTCATTGTTGGTTTTATTCATTTGATCACAGATTCTATTGTAAAGATATGTTGAAATCACAAGGTTTACTGCTAATTGAATTGAAAGGGTATTATTTCGTTGACGGAAATATAAAACTCCATTTTCTATAATTGTTTTAATGTTCAATTTTGTGTTCAAGCAGTCAGAATTTACGGGAGTATGAGCTAAATCTCCGTGATACTTGAGAACGACATTTAGGTAATGTGGTCAATATGCTAGATGAACGAAATTTGCACTGAGAGTCATTTGTGTTTTATACTACGCCGGTCATGCAAGGAAACTTCAAAGAATCCAAATTCAAGGCATATGGTCTTAATTTAGTTAATGTTTTATTGTAAGCCATCTTCATGCATCTCTTTATGAACTCGATCGCTGAAGCTTATAAATATGTAATAATGGTTAAAATAATGTGATGGGACTTTTTTACATTCCTGATATTTTTGTAAATGAGAGTTACTACTCGTAAAATATACCTTTTTGCTTTAAACTTGAAAGTCAGTTCTTCTTGAACTTAGCCATAAACAAAGTAAGGACGGGATTTTACAAACATATCATTTGAAAAAACTAGCCCCGAGTAACAATGAAAAAGGAGTTTATAAATGTGAATATTAACTTTATTTGAATTTCTTGTAAGTTAACAATAATGATAATTATGAACAAGTTGCATTGTACAATGTATTGTTGTTCTCCACTTTTAGAACGCATTTTAGAATAAAAATCAACTACCCTGACGCTATAAGAGTATTCTAATTGTTTTTACTGTTTACTGGCAAACACTCAAGCCATAAAATGAGGTTTTTATTGCATGAAATCAAAAGTAAATTTTGATATTATTTCTTCAAGATTTGACTTTAGCAAAGCAAAATTAAGTTTTTGAACTATATAGACAGGGCATGAGCTGCGAGCTTTTTATGTAAGGAGTAATGTAATGATACCGTTTTGTGTCATGAGGACACAGCAGTAAGTAACAACTGTTGATTTTGTAATCAGATGTGTTAGACAATTATGATATAGCATTATATATGTGTGAATATTATGGTAGTCAATAAGACAAGTGTGTGAACGAAATTGAGGAAATATCTATGAATTCAAACATAAACATGTACACTAATCATAATAAGTTTATTTATAGGCCTTTATCAAGTCACACGCTTGCCTGGCTTAACGTATAAGTAAACTAGACAAGGTAAAGTGACTTGATAAAGACCATAACCCAAAACGTTATAGTATAAGATGATAAATATGATAAATAAAATTTGTCAATAAACTGTTTTGTTTTTATAAAAATGCACGTTTGAGGCAATGTAATAATGGCGACGAAGATAGACATGTTATCAAAATGAAAATTTTATCAGCTTTTTTTAAATCTAATTCGAATGTGTTACAAAATAGTGTTCAAAATAGTCTTATATTTAAAAACTACAATTATAAGAAGTATAACAAGAATCAGCATTCAAAAATGTATCAGAATATACCGTAGAATATACCATTAACAACTTTGGCATTTATTTTTAGTCTAACTGTACATGTAATAAATGAAACGGTAAAATGTCTCAGTTGGTCGTTCACGTCTTTTCTTTCTCTACAGATGCGGGTCATGGGGACATTTCTATGTGGCCGCGACACGACTGCATCACCAGTGGTCAACGGAGACTTAATCAGGCTGCCGGACAAATAACTGACAGTTACACAAATCGCATTTCATCGAGCCTGATAATGAATGAAAATAGAGACGTCACGGCAATGTGAACTTAGCAGATCATTTTGAACAATCTTCGGAAAGAAACAGCGTCATCTTTGTTTGCTTAAAAAATTACGAACTACCTTTCTTTCTATTAAGTAGCTCAATAATGCCAGTGAATTCTTAAACCATCTTATTCATGTTTAATAATATGTGTTTATATATTCTTGAGTATCATATCTACATATGTTAGATAACTAATTAAATACTAGCCATAAGAATTACACAGATGTCGAAATTGGCGTTACTTTTCTTTTCTTGTCAATGTTGTTGTATTACCGTCTTCATTTAAATATTAAATTTATTAAAATATCCTTTCATTTCATTACAACTGCATTTATTCATTTGAAATAATTTGCTAAATGCAACTAAAACGTTTTATTTTATACGACGTTACAGCATTTAATTGTTGACAGTTCCTTATTTCACCCATTCTGAATGCTTTATATTTTTGACACGCAAATGAAAACAGAAAAAGAGCTGTATACGCAAATTGCAATTTTGACTGTTATAGATATTTTATATTAGGCATTTTGATTGTCGATAAAAAATATAATGAAATAATTTCAAAAGGATGACAAAATTGCTATTACATCATATGCATTTTTGACAAATAACAATTATGTAACGATGCAGATCGAACTTGAGAAAATAATATTAACAGAAAATGATCCGTTGTGAATACTTCTAATAAACTGCTCATTTCATAAACCAAAACAAAAAAAAAATATGTAAAGAAAATAGAAACAGATATAACATTATGTAACACATTGTCATTACAAAATTGACTGAAATAGCATCTTAAAAACAAACATTAACTTAAATGTAAAACACCTACCTGATTTTGAATCGTATTTATCTAAATCGTAATGCCAGCCGTCCAATTTTTCTTTGTTAAACTGTATAAACTCATAAAATATCACATTTGTTATTTTGTTTTTAATATTACATGGTCAGCTGTGCTCAGTGGTGAATTAACGCTCGTTGCTTTAGAAACGTGGCTGCCAACTGTTATACTTTAAAAATAAATGATAAAAGCTTGTGTCCAGCGATCATAATGTGAACTATGCGTGCGTGCAGCTATTGCACTGTTCGGTGTTTTATGAATAATCGGCAAAATTATGGGTAATATTTTCAGCACAAAGAAGGCTTTATTTTGCTGGTCAGTGGAAAATCGCCGCAGCTACGTCATTAGAACTGGGCAATGCAGACTCTTCAGAGGGGCTCTCAGGGGGGGAAATATGCATATTAAAACGTTCAGTTTGTTGATGCATTTGAAATATTTGTCTTTCAAATTTGTAAGTGAGGAACAGATTTGTCCATTAATTCTATTAATGTTACTCTTGATAGAAATGGGAAACTTGTAAGTTAGGTTTTTGGCGCTTATTTGATATTTCTTGATCTGTTTCGGTTTGTGATGATATTAATTCTTTTTATAAAGCTTTTATCATGTAATCAGTAAAAGTTTGTATAATAAACATAATATCATCAGTTGCGCTATGCTTTGATAGGAATTTGATAGGAAATATAAGTTCTTGCAACAAAGACGCAATATCTCTGCTAAGTTACAACAGAAGTCGTAACGCTTTTGTAAAAGTGTAAATTATAAAGAAGTTCTTATTACAAATGCGCTTCCCTTCGCTGTGCCCTTTTTAGAAACAGAGAATAAGCAAAACATTGCAGTGGCGCAACCCATTGGCTACCTAAAATTTGAAAGTAGCTATGTAGTAGATGTACTGACGGTGCACTTGAGGGCAAATACAGGTCATTTTGCAGTTGGTAATCATATTTCACCGGTTACCTGGGTAGAAAGTTGACTTAACATGCAGACGCTCTGTCAAGATCATTATCGAATATTTCATGATGGGAAAGACGCTGCAAGACTTGTGTTCAGGTTTTACGGTTTGATGTTAGTAGATGTCTGCTTTGTTTTACTGGCTGTAAAGAAGACATGCCAATGTATTTATATCAGTTATAGTAACTCATGCAATAACTCAGCAAATAGTCCGGCAATTCTTAAGAATAGCATTTACCGGTTACGCATAACCATTCTGTCAATCTAAGCAAATATTTAGAATGTAATTTGAAGACAATATTTAGGTAACTTTAAAGTCCCCTATAAATCAGTTCTTTAAATCGAATATCAGCTAAATGCATGCAATTGTTTGGTACTTTATCTAACATATTGGCCTTAGTACTTTTAATGATTTTTGGTCCTAACTGGTCAGTAGGTCTGACCACTTACTCATTTCCTTGTTACAGTTTGTAGCATGTAGGTCTGACCACTTACTCATTTCCTTGTTACAGTTTGTAGCATGTAAGTCTGACCACTTACTCACTTCCTTGTTACAGTTCGTAGCATAACCAAGTTTTAGAAAGACTTTCCAAACACCCAACCCGCCCGCTTAGCTCAGTTCGATCCCCGGGCGGAGCGTATGCTCTCCGTGACGATTTGATAAAACATTGTGTCTGAAATCATTCGTCCTCCACCGCTGGTAATTCATGTGGGGAAGTTGGCAGTTACTTGTGGAGAACAGGTTTGTACAGGTACAGAATCCAGGAACACTGGTTAGGTTAACTGCCCGCCGTTACATGACTGAAATACTGTTGAAAAACGGCGTTAAACAAAAGCAAAAACACAAAAAAACTTTTCTTGTTTGATAATTATTAATTTCAAAAATCTTTTTACCAGCAAAACCGTTCTTCTGTTTGCTGTTTTATAGTCATTTTAGAATTGGACAAAAAATACAATTTCTACTGCAATCAACATACAACTGGAAACCTAATGTATCTACCAGTAATCGGTTACCCTACATGACCCTTTCATAAACTGACCCTTCTCTGACCGATCGCAAGTATTAAAATATGCAAAACGTTAAACAGAAACATAATGGCTTCATATCAGTAAACTATGCCTCGTATGTCATAAAGTAGTTTACATTCAAAAGAAATACTTCAAATGACATTTCGATTGTCGATAAATATCAGCATAAAGCGAAATAAAATATGATGCACTGAGTTTCACCCGTCATTGGCCCGGCATTACCGTTCTAAAGTTACTTATTGTAATCAGCAAACAGCCATCACTAAGCGTGACCCTATCACAACCTCGGTTATCAATGAAGAAGAATTCGTCTTGTCTAATTTCGCGAAATAACGTTTTATCGTCAGCATTGTTTTTAAATTTGTAGAAGCTTTTTTAATAAGATGGTTAGGAGATTTTGATGGGAAACCAATGACCCAATAACAAGCTTTCATGTTTTCCTTTTTTGCATTTTTATAAAGGTTTAAAGGGTTTTCGGTTTTTTAAAATTATTTTAGGGAAAGGAATAGGACGAGAGAGTACAGTCCAAGCGTAAACAAATATAGTAAAAAATATTCAAAAAGACTGTTTCTTGCAGAAAGTGATATAATGTTACTATACTAACGTAAGTAACATCGTACTATTTGTTTTCTTTGTAATAATTGAGCCGGGCCATGAGAAAACCAACATAGTGGCTTTGCGACCAGCATGGATCCAGACCAGCCTGCGCATCCGCGCAGTCTGGTCAGGATTCATGCTGCTCGCTAATGGTTTCTCTAATTGCAATAGGGTTTGAAAGCGAACAGCATGGATCCTGACCAGACTGCGCGGATGCGCAGGCTGGTCTGGATCCATGCTGGTCGCAAAGCCACTATGTTGGTTTTCTCATGGCACGGCTCATATGATGCAGAAACCCCCATACCTTCCACATTTAACTAAATATTTCTCCAAAGATTATTTGTTCAATATTCATCAAAAATGCAAGTGTCGCGGAATCATGTATTAAATGCATGCCCATATGATTTTTTTTTCCATTTCTTTGTCTAATTTGTTGTAATAACAAAAGCATTGACCTAACTTTTGGACCAGGATCTAAGCAAAGGACGACGTCATAACAATTGTGAAGTAGTGTATAACGGAAACTGTTTGATACAGATATCAAATCGTCCATCCGTAATGCATAATGACCGTAATATAGGAACATCAGTTAATGGACATAATGACTAGTAATGATGGTTGATTGAGTATAATTGTAGAAACAAATATGCTTATCACAGTCAAATAGGGCTCTCATTGCGCATTGGTGAACATAAACGGAAGAAAACAACTCGTGTGAACAAGTTACGATTTCCGCTCAGAAAATTGTACAAGTGTAGATAAAATAGTCTTAAGGTGGTATATATCGCTTTGTGAAATTTTGTCACAAGATTATATGAGCCGTGCCATGGGAAAACCAACATAGTGGGTATGCGACCAGCAAGGATCCAGACCAGCCTGCGCATCCGCGCAGCCTCGTCAGGATCCATGCTGTTCGCTTTCAAAGCCTATTACAATTAGAGAAACCGTTAGCGAACAGCATGGATCCTGACCAGACTGCGCGGATGCGCAGGCTGGTCTGGATCCTTGCTGGTCGCATACCCACTATGTTGGTTTTCCCATGGCACAGCTCATATCTTTTATTATTGTTATTATGTATATAAACCTATACGTTTTACAATAGTACTAACAGTTAATGACGAAATTTATCACAGAGCTTATAAGACATCACTAGATGGAATAAAATATCTTGTTAATCATCAGTTTTTGACGAAGGCTTTCAACTTGAGACGACACCTTGCACCCAAAAAATGTTTGACTGCATTTCATACACTATCCCATGTTTAAAGGAACCGTGTCACAGAAGGTCTGATATCTAGCTTCAAATTAATTTTATGCCCTTATATATGCAGCGGCCAGTGATAAAAGACCCATAAAAATATTAAAAATTCGTCATAAAATTGATTTTAAGACATATCAAAAGTTCTTTGACAGGGTTCCCTGAAACAGGGAATAGTGTATAAAACGCAGTAAAACATTTTTGATGTATTGGGTTAGAATTAATGATCAGTAGGACGTTTTATATATAGTGACGTATATAATGACGTATATGATTTTGCTGTCATACGCTCTGTGATCAGTTTTGTTCTGTTTAGATATTTAAAAGACATTTTCAAAAATTTATCCTAAATAAAATATGTATTCTAAATAAAAGAAATGTTGCCGTGTGTTCCAGGGTTGCTTTAGTTGTTTGTTTCGTCATTGTTTTACCTTGTCTATATATTTTTGTGCAGCTGTCAACCATTTACACACCCATACATACACTGTGTTAGGTTTTTTATGGTTTAAGGGGCATGGGAGGGTTTGTTGTCATACGTGGCTCTTCCAGCTGTTTTTATTCTTTACACACATCTAACATTTAATTTAACGTGACGCCATTTTTCCGGAAAACGTAGAATAAAGACTGGATTCGGCGTAGGGAACAGAAAATCATTTTATGAATTAATTGCAACCTGTGAGTAAATTTATTACAATGGTACTGTTGCTATATTGTAAAGTCAAAATATGATATTAAAACATATCACATGTTAAATAGTTCAAAATAACGTTCTAAAATTAGCGTGAAATGTCCGGTTTACTTTAATCATGGTAAAATATCTCAAAAATAAGCACACGGACCTATATATTTTATTTCATCAAATTATAGGCCATGTCTTTATTTACAACTGTGAGAAGTTTCATCAAAATCTACATTGTAGAAAATTTTCTATTAGCGAAATGTTAAGACAGTTATGATTTTCCCATAGACTCTCATTATGAAATATTGCGTGAGGTCCCTATTTTTCAAATCAGTCTAGCAAAAAATCAAGCACACGACCCTATCTTTTTTATTTGCTTAATTTTCTAGGTATATTCTGATGTTTTGAAAAATCAGTGTTTAATCAAATTCTACATTGTAGAAATAATTTCGATCCAAACGTGCAGAACTACCTTAAGCATGCAAGTTATATCAAAACGATTAAGGACCTCTGTGACAATTCACTGATCTGAATGTACCAAATCGCGCAAAAAGTTAGCAAACTAAAAGATAGCCTTTTAACCGAAACATTATTTCAATAAAAAACATTTTCATTCTAATAAATCAGGCAGAATATTATGATTTACAACTAACGATCAGATAAGTAAGAAACGGATATAAGTGATCATGTTGAAGTATTAAGATCAACTCCTAAATACGTCAAGAATTTAATCAATCATATATCGGTAGTATCTTACTTCCTATATCATACAAATATTATTGAATAACATCTAGTTTTGAGGAGCAGTTATCTGCTTCAATCTTAAAGATAATTTGAGCCGTGCCATGAGAAAACCAACATAGTTGGTTTGCGACCAGCATGGATCCAGACCAGCCTGCGCATCCGCGCAGTCTGGTCAGGATCCATGCTGTTCGCTAACAGTTTCTCCAATTCCAATAGGCTTTAAAAGCGAACAGCATGGATCCTGACCAGACTGCGCGGATGTGCAGGCTGGTCTGGATCCATGCTGGTCGCCAACCCACTATGTTGGTTTTCTCATGGCGCGGCTCATTTAATCTTAAAGGTAATTTTAAGAGGTTGTATTGTTACAAAATCAAAGCGATATAATTCTGTATTTCTTATTTCCGCATTCACTTAAAACAACCAAAGTGGGCATGGAGGATATCTTATGTGGTCGTGATGTTATTATAAATAGATGCTTTGCTACTATTTTCATTGAATATAAATCAAATTTTCAGTTGTATTTTAGTTAGTTAACTAAGTTTCAAGATATTTATCTAGGGAAAACCTCAAATTGTTGCATTTATTAACTACATACACAATGCATAAATATTTATCAATCATAAAATTAAAAGTGAAACTTTTCTCTCAATAATGGTTCGTTGCAACATTGAATTAAATGTAATTTGGCACAACTCGAACTCTTTGTATAACTTTAATTGCATTTGACATAATTAACTTCTGCTAGATTTTATAGATTACAAACTTGCATCCGTGGCTTGTTCATTTTATTTGCAAGAGTATTGCCATAACTACAACATCGTACAGTATTTCCGGTGCAGGTTAAACCACCTGATTTCATAAGATTAGTTTTGTGATGTTACTTGCAATTTGTCGTGGTTGCAATAGCGATAAGAATTATTCGAATCGAGGGAAATGTCTAGAGCAGTGACGAAATTCTACCAAAAATGTACAAGTGAGGTTGAACCAGTTTCAGATCATTTCCTTAAAAATTGTATGCTACTGAATTACCATTAACATCTTTTGTGTACCTTTTAACATTCACTCTTTTTCCCATAAATGACGTATATGTGACATCATTTACAACATAGACGGGTATTTCAGCACCGTTGAAAACACTAGAAACGTTTGTCCAATTACTTTAAATCGTAAATTAAAGTTGTTAAATCTGTACGGTTTTATAAAAACTTTTTAAAAGACTAATATAAGTCTGGATGACATAGCCAAGCCGGTGCATAGGAAGTTAGAAGTGTTACACGATTCATTACCTCTCACTACGAACAGACTCTGTCAAGTCTGCTAGTCGTTTACTTTATTGTGGTAAGTGCTTCTAAAGGATTTTCCTGTAGATCTTATTATAATTCAGTGTCTGAAATGTTCTAAATGATTGCGAAGACTTTTACAATATTTCTGTATATACAAAATAATTGAACAATTGTATCATATATCAATTCACAAACATTAATCTAAAATCATGTGCTGCAGACCTTTTTACAGAGAGCTATTTCCTTAGCAACGGGAGACAATTTTCGCGCACGCGCACTCTACGTAGGGCGAAAGGAATGTAAAAAAAACTGTAGAAAATGTAGTGAATTGGTGATATTGGTGCACGTTATGAAGTGAAGATGCGTGTCCATAATTTGTACAGATGAAGATATTGTAACAGCATTTGCAGCCAGTGAAATTATACTATTTTCCAGTTATTTTATAAGACCAAATTTAGAAACTTTTACAAAAATGATTACGTTACATTTAGTATCTAGCGAAGATAAGCTCAACCTTTAGGGTATGCAATTTAGATTTACACTTATTGATATCTAAATTATTTTATAAAACAGATGTTCGCAAAACTCCTAGATTTTACAAAATTGTTTCTTCTGTCACTTCATCACAGAGTTAACTTTTAAAAACTGTCTTATTTGATGCAAGTATCATACTTTCCTTGGCAATTTTAATACTAGTAAAAGCTAAAACATTAATGCACATTTCTTAGAAATGCCACTTGAAACTTCATTTGTATCACTTTTTCCTCCATGTCTGATGATCAGTTTCTACAAACTACATATGAATATGTTTTCATGTTATGACATCTCGAATCTTAAAACAACATAATTCTGGTCTTTTTTTTTGAAAAAAAAAGGCTATTGTACAAGTACAACAACAGTGAATTAATATAGCATGTATTCCACTTGCACTTGCATGTGTATTTCACTTACAGTTAAAATGAGCATAGCATGAAGACTATGAAATACATTGTCAAACCAAATACAAACGAACTTTGTAAAGAGAAATGTGGTTAAAAGTAAACATCAAGACAAACGTTTTTAATATTTATGTTCAATGTTGAAATCACGTTGAACGTTAGAAATTGGGAGAACTAATGCCATGATGGAGGCAAAACTATTTATACAATATCTTCAGACTGACTTTAATTCATTGTTTTTAAAAATAATTCTTGTACTTGATTCTGGTATGGTAGAAATAGCGTCTTTGGATATCTTTGGATACAATGATTATTGATAATTATGTAGTGCTGTTAAATTGCTGACACGGCGCAAGTTTTGATGTAATACGAAATATTGAATTTCTAATGTGAAGTCGTATTCATATCACTGATAAAAAGTATATTTAGTATAACTATACTAATGCCAAAACCTTTAAATAGTGTATATATAATGTCATTTTATTCATTGTTGGAAGAAAATCCTGAAAAAGAAAACATTTTTTTTTTCGTAGCAAAGAATTATATTTTGTTCGTCTCAGTGCATTGGGGATGCCAAGTACTTTTGCAAACACAATTATTGAAAATCACCTGTGTATTATAGAAAGTGAGTTTGGATAATTAGGCCTTATCTTTCTGAAATCAACGTGAATATTTTAGCAGCGTTGACTAATGCAAGAAGATTCTAACGAACAGGACATGCTCCATGCAACCAGCAGTGACGACTAGGAAACCTCACGGGATAACATAATTTCTAAAAGAACCATGTCATGAAAGATAACATAACATTGCACAAAGATATAATGATTCGGTATACTCATTAGCTACAACAGAATATTATTTAGTGATAGTAGTAGCTAATTGGTTTTTGCTTATGACAAGGCATATATTTCAAAAGTGCACCATAGAGCAATCGTGATTTATCATTTGATGATTGAAAATTATGTACAGCCTCTCCGTCAGGTGAATCCCTTACCATCGTAACTATTGGAACACCTTGTCAAGTAAATATATATATATTAAATATTAAATATATTTAAAAAAAGCGGAAACGCCACAGGTCGCTCAACACGACAAAAACGAAATCCCCACGGGACCGTAAACGAATTGTACTCACAGGCTTTGCCGAAGCCAGAGTATCAAGATACCAGTAATGTCAATACAAAACAGGAAAGGCAAATCAAAACAATAACAACAACAACAACAACAAAAATCGGAAATGGCAATGTACAAGAAATACACAAAGTTTGTGAATTACATCTCCATAGGAATCAATTTGCGACATATCGTTTCACAGAGATGTCTTTAAATTAATTCTTAATGTAAAACTACAATCCAGATAATTCAGACTTATAGTGATGAGATTTAGCTAAATATTTGCTAAGTTTATGATAAGCGTAGCACTGCTGATGTAGCTTTTTGTTCAGAGTTATATTACGAAGATTAAACTCCTCAGCATGGCTACAAGTTCTTGCAAATCTTATAAGCCATGGCATATAAACCCAAAAATGCCGCATGGGGTACACCACAAGGTAAGGAGCATTCACAATATAAAAATTAAAATGATCTCTTTTGTCATATGTTTTTGGTACATATAGTTCCATTATTTATGACGATAATTAAGAAATTGCATCTCTTTAACTGAAGTCCACAAGGATGTAACTATATTAGCACCAGTGGAAGCAAAATACGAATTATCCTGTTTTAGATATGGTCTAGGTAACATGAAGTGCTATTAATATCTTGTAACGTGCTTTTTATTAGATATTTGATATTTATGCGTGTTATTTCTTTTTCTGTTCAAGTATTTTTGAGAAGAATTTACGATTATTTATCATTCGTATTCTTTGGCATTTAAGGATAGTTCCCTACCAGTGATATAGTAAATACCATATACAATTCACTTCTATATTCCAATTATCCACTGAAACGTGATACATATTAAAGGCAACGCGAGTTCATTAAATGAAAATCACCGTCAATACAATTACAGTAAATAATATGGGCTTACCATACAAATGTTGGTTTCTTTTGATTCAAATGACTTATGCTTACATCATGTCAAAGACAACATTGTTTATTGCTTGTCATAGCTTTCTGTTCAACATTACCATTAACAAAATGGTACGTTGTGTTTAATGAATTTTTCTTGCTTACGACAGAAAAAAACTCACTGCATCAATGAAATAACAATGTTGGGTAATAAAACAAGCCACTACCTACAAAGAGGTGGACACCAACATTAGATATGAAATGCATGTAATAAAGGTCAGTGCAAAAGATGAAACGAAAAACTATGTAACACGTGTATATACAACTGACCATCGTCACGACGAAAGTTTGTAACTTCCTAGATAAAAAATAGTTATGTATGTTAAATAAGAGTAAATATGACGGTTGTAATGTTATAACTGTTAAACACAGAACACTTAAGTATTTCCGTCCAGCTGAACAATTTTGTAACCTTTTAACAAGTCAATAATTTTGTTTGGACTATAAGGGGCAAGAGGATAGGTGTTGATGGTGTTGATAATACTTATACAGGGAATATGAAAAACTCTGTCAAAACACTTTCAGTCTCGAGCTTTTAAGGCATACAATTCTCTCTTACGTTTATTTGGCACAGTCAACTAAGATATTAAAATCAAATTAGCATTTTTTGAACGTGTGTACCATTTATTCTATGTAACTCTGATGGGGCTTCTATGATATTAATAAAGTAAATAAATTACATATAAATTTCTGTAAATAATTTTCTAAGAATTTGAAAAAGTAACACATAATTTAGCTGTATTACGAGAATTGGTTAGATATCCATATAGAAATAGATATCAAATACTTTAGGTGAAAGTTATGAAAGATTAAAACTCACAAATATATATATTACTTCTTGAAAATTACAATGAAAACAATGAAAACTGTTGAGCTTTAGAGATGAAACAACTCAATAAACTGATAATTTAGAATGTAGTGATATTTATAACAATTTCAGCCAAGATGTTGATTATTTTCTTCCTATCAAACAGCGTGTACGTGATCTTTTATTTGCAATCATGAAATGAAATTACTTTGAACATTCGAAATTAAATTATTATAGAAAATGTAAACTTGTTTTAAGGATGTGAAAAATAGTGAGACTCAGTAACAAACGATAAAGTAAGAAGATGTTCTCGTAATCTAGAGATTGAATTTAGAAGATTCCATGGAACTCAGTCAGGAACGTATTTGCAAAATGTGTTACACCAACATGGTTGAATCAGATTATCATTTGGTGTTATGTTAATTTTAGAAATAAATATATAGGTCACTTCATTGCCTAGTGTGTAGAAGTTTGTAAAGTTATATAAAATTGCAAAATATATACATGAACCGTTCCAGATAAGGAAGTTAACACTTGAAACGGTAGCTGAAACTTAAATGTTGTGAAGATGCATCTTTAAATGAGCCGTGCCATGGGAAAACCAACATAGTGGCTTTGCGACCAGCATGGATCCAGACCAGCCTGCGCATCCGCGCAGTCTGGTCAGGATCCATGCTGGTCGCTAACAGTTTCTCTAATTACAATAGGCTTTGAAAGGAACAGCAAGGATCCAGACCAGACTGCGCGGATGCGCAGGCTGGTCTGGATCCATGCTGGTCGCAAACCCATTATGTTGGTTTTCTCATGGCATGGCTCAAATAGTTTTAATTGTTAACTTGACCAAAGGCATGATAATATGGTTTTCCAAATAAGAAGTGAAATTGTAACATTTAAGCAAAACGACTGATTGCTTTTTTAATACTTTATTCCGCTGTGATCGGGATGAAAACACACCCCAAAAGCTTAGCCCCCGTTTAAGTATCAATTGCTTTATCATTTTTAGTTTCAAACGCATTCTATTTTTCTCTATATTTGGATATCATGACAAATACAGATAGTTATAACACATCAATACTATGTTTTAATGTAAGAGCATTTTTGACCTTTTGAAACTAACACTGACATTTTAACTTACTATCCAAAAGATAAAGGAATTGAGAAAACCTATAAAATATGGTATATATGGCGCTGTACAGTTCCATTATTTTCACTCGCATTTTAAAAAGATTGCCAAGTTCCCCTCCGAGCATTATTTCATCGCGGGCAAGCATTCAGATAGAACTACCAACATTCCCTACGCCAGCTGGATGGCTCCTCAAATGAAGAATTCTGCATCATCCAAAGCGAAGTTTTGAAATCATATCGGTGAGAGGCGAGTGTTTCGATGCCAAAGACCACCCTATCTTTAAATTACATTTAAAAAAAAATAATAATCTGAATTATGATAATAAAATGTAGTAGGCCTAAAATATTTTTGCAGGTTATGAAAACGGTAGTCCTTGCTGGATTTTATTGGTAGTATATTCATTACGTTCATTAAATCCTTCAACATGACAACACGTTATAGCAAAGGTTATCAGTTGAAAAATGTATATCCTTTAACACGTTAAACGGGGTACGTCCCCATCCAGTTATTGGAAGTTCACAATACTTAAAGTTAATTCATCTGTCTTCTAGTAAACTTTTGTTTACCGTATATTAAATATAAAGAGATGCAAGTCTAAAACAAAGGCGAATTGTTGGCTTATTTTACAAGAGCTCCCTGGGATAAAAAGTATCAAACATTGGAGCAAAATAAGGATATCATCCAAAAAAGCGCGATGGATTGTTAAAAGACGTACAAATATCTGACTGTGTATCTGGAGAAAGGTTCAAGAAAAAGTCTCTTTCATAACAATACAAAAACAAGTATGCGACAAGCGGTACACAATTACTACAACAATATGTATACTTTACTTCCTTCCGCGTAGGCTGGCTCATGTCACTTGTGCGTGTGTTTTACTGATTTGGAGACCTTGTCTCAATTGACTTCCACGTTAATTTTATAACTTAGTAGCAAATGATAATGAGTGTTATATTATAGATCCAGGTTAAAATATGAGTTACCATATTCACTTCAAAAACTTTAAATATCTGCGTGTTATTTTTTTTAGTAGAATGCAAAATTTCAAATGACCAGCTGGTATTATCTTATATCCTTACTCTTATATTACGATCTATTAAAAAAAATAATTAAGAATATTAACGATGTGTATTTAGCTTGCACATTCTCTTTTTACGTTCAATAAAAAATGAAAAACGCTGTGACATAACCAAATGACTATCAAGATTATTTTTACATAAAGCTAGAACATAAACTCATTTTTTTTAATTGGAGAGTACATTTGACAAATGATATACATATTTAATAAATGTGTATGAGCACAAATGTATTACTTTCGTGGAATAGAAATAAACCGTGAATTTAAGAAAAGTTCCACTTTATTTTACTAATTTCCGAGCTGTCTCTATTAAAACAAAACGTTTAGCTTTCCCTTGAAGTCATATATTTTCTTTAATTTGTTTTCGTAACGAGATTCGTGTTAGAGATTTTCCGTTAAGTCTATCTTTTCCAAAAATGCATTCTTTAAAACTATTTTTTATATGATTATTTTGATGTCAATAAATAATCTTATTGGACCTGTGCTTAGTGACACCAAATGGGATAATGAATCCGGCGGATCATACAACTCTGATTATGTGTATTGAGATTAACTATGGCTATTTTTTCGGCCCGTACCATTCCATCATTTGTCTAGAACAAACATCAATGATTATCTGTTATATCTCATCTTGTAAAATATCTGGCACGTGAACATGGGGTCATTTCAAGGTTACGAGTAACTCACACCACGTAATCACTCACTGCGCATGTCCGTTCTTAGGAAATATCTGAGTTATTCGTTTTGCAACTGTGCTAGGTATGTCCAGAGGCATGTCAGTAAGAGAACAAATGTCAGAATGCTAAATTAAACAACTGTATAGACTAAACATAAGGGTTTCTCAATAAGTACGTGACCCGAACATATGAGGCCATAGTAAGGTTATGTTCTGGTCAATTTTATTTATTTTCCAGAAATCGGTTAAGCAGACTTACACATATGATTTTTTCGGCGACGCCGTCTAAATTCGTTTTCGTTACCTATGCCACGTGACTTCAGTTTGCAAATCAAACTACTTGATAACGCATTATAGATAATTTATCAAAATGGAAGATTTATGCAACACTCTGCCTGATTGGACGAGAGTGTCAATTTCTTTCACTCTGTTGATTGTGCTACGCTGAGTGAAATGTAGACAAAGCGTTTATCCTAAACGACGCTGTTCACAGTTTTAAAGCTAACTTTGGCTCAGTATATTTAGCAAGAATATTGATATATCTCAAAATGATAAGTAAGTTTAATAAATATGATAAAAACCTGTTCAAATACCAACATATATCAAATTAAAGAAAGAGCTGAATGCGGTCTGCGTATCACATGAATAAGGGTGTGATAAGAGTCTTTTATGTAGAGAAGTGCTTTTAAAAAGAGTTTCCTTGTTACAGTTGTCGTCTGTATATGAAAAGGTTTCTTGCTTTTGTGACTTATTCAGATTGCATATTAAAATGAGTACTTGTTTGCTTTGATATATTTGTTATAAATTATTTAACTGATTTATTATATATGAATATTTTTCTTTAGTATGGTATGCAAATATTGAACTCAGTTGAAATCTGTTTTATTATATATATGCTATATAATGACTGAATCTCATTACACTGAAATGAAGGTACGCTGCATACAGTTTAATTATGTGATATGACTACGGTCAAACTTTGCTTATGAAACAGAAATATTGAAATAATTACAATTGTATGTTTTGCTTGACCTTCACTTTTTTATAGATGTGACGTCATTGTCCAAAGATTCATGAATAGCGAATATGCATTTGTTAAAGCGGGTTCAGTTGGCCTATTTTAGAAATAAATGAAAAAAAAAAATCAAAAAAAATCCTTTAATTGATTTTTTCTCATGTATTCTAATCAAACTTGATTTGTAGCATCTTTATTAGGTCCGCAGCCAACTTTGTTCAGCTGGGACATTTAACCCCTTTTAGGGGTTGCTAGAGCTAAAACTAGAAATGCCTTTTTACAGCGTCTCATGAACAGCTTGGTGGATCTTTGTCATACTTGGTCTGGAGCATCATTATAAGGTCCTCTTCCAAATGTATTTATATAGGAACTTGGGCCCTATTAGGGACTACTATAGCTAAAAGTAGATATGCCTTTCTTCGCATTAACCACTAAAATGTAATGGATTTTTATCAAACTCAATGTGTAACAATATCGTAAGGTCTCCTGCTATTTTGTTACAAATGGGGATAGGGACCAATTTAGCTAAAAATATAAACACGTTTAATGATCTCTTCTCATGAACCGCTTCATGAATCTTCATCAAACTACTGCTGTAATTATTCGTCTAAGGATAAACGAAACAAAGTTGCAACCCTACGAAACCTTTGCGAAAAATTAAAAGAGAACCATTTAAATTGTTAAAGTGCGGTGTTTAGTTTTGCAAAATGTTAGATGAAAGATGAATGTTAAATGAAAAATTCATAAACTTCTTTCCTTATTACAATTCGCCGACCATCATTTTTAAAGATATTTCTTGTTTATATGATACAGAGTGACAAGACAACTCAATTTGTATATCTGTTTATAGAATAACTAGACATTTTCCTCGTTGCTGTGGTATTAATACATCCAATTCATTAATAGAATATGAATTTGCACCTTCATTATTAAACAAAAATAAACTATTTCTTTGTAATATCGTTAACTCTGTATGTCCCCTAGAGATTTATACTAGCTTTGTAATTTGGAAGTTCATGACTCGGTAAATTACCAGTATAGAATGTAATAATAACGTAATTACTGATATTATAAAAGACTGTCACATATTAGAGACAACATATGACGCTCAATGCTAAATGTAGACAAGGAAGTTCCGTTTCAGTTTCTATTTGTATGATCTGAGCTGATCGTGTTTATATGGAAAATGAAACTGATATTATATTTTTGTATGTAAATTGAAAATGTTGAAATGTATACATAATTTCTCAATATTGCAGGGCGGTTGCAGGGGATTTTCGGGGACTATTTTGTTATGACATGTAGTATTAGAACATTCTGTAAATTCTGTAACTTCGGGATTTAAATTAGAATTTTATGTCCTGAATACGATCAAATAAAAAGAATAACACGTTGCTTAAAAATAATAATTTACTCATATCAAACAGTTCATTATTTTGGCAGTAGTAGACAGCAAACTCCTCAAATGCAAGGCGATCAGTTTCCTTGTGCACGGCAGTCGATAATAGAATCATCGACAATTTTATTATAGTACAAAGTAACTGAAAATATTTACAGCACAAAGCTATCATTATGGAATGACGGGCTCAGAAAAGCGAAACTGACATTTCTATAGCTGTGGTCAGTTTTTATCACCTATAAACTGCTCACAGAAATTGCATTTCTATTGTCCGCAGCCATTGTCCAGTAGTGGTCATCATTATAATTGAAGGAAATGGTGAAAAGCAGGAATCAATTATCATGTTTAATTACAAATTGTAGTGCCACACAGTAGAACTCGTAAAACAACGACAATAAAGCGTTACCTCAGGCTCTAAACCTGCGGGGTACGTTAATTTTTGAGTACGAAAGTAATCCGCGAAGTAAGACTAGGGAGTGGGTAAGAGCGTAGAATGAAATACAAAACCGATGTAAATGAAAGAAAATACGGAAAATAGTTCACATCAAAGCGAAGAATGGAAGTACCTTCTGTACATTGAAAGAATTTAACCTTTATTGTAATGATTCATTGTAAGAAAATGTTTTAGAGTAAATTGTAAAGGTTTGTTATACCCTCTTTCATCCTGCATCAGGGTCAATAAACATCATTTGGCCGTAGTTATATATTTGGAAAAGCAAATTTTGTTTTTGCTTTCTTTCCATCTACAAATGCTTACGAAAACCAAGCATTGCATTTTTATTCTATTGTGTGATAATCTAGTAACAGAAAATGTAAATTCTAATGTCAGTACTTATTCTTGAACAAAATGCAAAATCCAGACGGGCTCCTTTCTTTAACAGATTTTATGAACAAATATGCACATTTTTATTGTGTTCAATGATTAGGACTACCAATCTTTAATTTCCCGACCAGCAGCTAAGCTATTTTATAAACGCTAACGGACGGACACTAGTTTAAGTACATGTGGTCTAAAGGAAAACCGGGAATTCGAAAGTAACGGGTCTAAAATTTTCCTGTTAGCAGTGACCACCTGGTTTTTGTCAAGACATCATATTTCACGCCAAATGCCGGCCGCTACGAGATAAAAAACATAATAAAATATCGAATATGGAACCAAAACATGTTATCTTCGACCTATTGTCTGCCGAGACAAACGTCCATTGTATAAAATTACATCAGTCCAGTTTGAAATTATTTGTCCTTTGTGTCACCGTGGGTCGAGGTTGAGAATACTGATTAACACTACAGTAATATTCTAAAATATTCATCATCAGAGAAAACACATCAAAATCTCTTCATTTGATCTTTTGTCCAGAGGGACAGCAATATTAAAATAATGATGGACATCATATCATTCCGTAACATAATCTGTATCGGCGATTATTCTTGGTGTAACGGCCGTAACGTAAAGGGCAGCTGGAGGCAACTTTCACCCGCCGAGTGATAAAAGACTTATACAGGCTTTTGAACAACTATAAAAAGAAAAAGACACAAAACTTCGCCTTGTTGCCCTCCTCAGCTCATACCTTAATTACATCTCGGACAACAACCCGTCATATATTGTCAATTAATTTTGCGTCACTGGACGATATTTATTGTGCAAACACGAGCTTTCGGTTTTTGAACCTATTGTGATGCTGATGACCATTTTAACGGAACACACTTGTTATTTTCCCTCGGTCCTTTTCTACGGATGGGCGAAATATGGTGAAATATTAGGACATTTATTGTCCCCTATCAATGGAGAATTGATACAGTTTTATTGATGGTCGTACGGGTCGACGCGTGGCTCCTGAATAGATACAGGTACGGTGAATCTTCACTTCTAAATTACTGGGCGTTCATTAATGTATTCTTTGCAATATTGGTGTCAGGTGGGGTCGCGAGCTTAGGGCTCGAAATGACAAGCGACGTGCTATGTTGTGTCAACAAGGTATTGTTAATACGCAATAGATAACGGGAAGCTGGATGAAAGCAGCGTATTTACAATGACATTGCATTAAAGATTAAATTGAATTGTAATTTAACAAAAAATGAATATACTCTTTTTTGATAAGTGTTATCAATGAATCATTAAGGACGTGTGGCCTTCCTTAAAACTGACTGATGCTGAAGATCTAGCTTAGATATGTCAGTAATTTAAGTCTTGCCGCAAAAATACATTCACTTTATCGTTATTATAATTTTCATTCAGTATCCTTTAACAAAGGCGCATTTCTTGATATATAATCATATTTTGAGAATTAACCAGCGTGGCACACAGTCGCCGTAAGTACTTTTATAACAACTGTTGAAAATTTGAATTTGAACAAAAACACGTTTAAGATATGAATATAATTGTCACTAACGAGCCGAAAAATAGACAGAAGATCTTAAAGCATTGTCTGTGACAGCTAACCACACGCAGCTGCGCAAAACTCAAAAACTATATTCAGTGACTTTCAATCATTGACAGTGATTTCAAAATTTGCACAAAGGTCTTAATATCAGTTCAAATTATTATATTTATTGTATCCATTATGATTGCCCTCGGAACATAAAGTTCAAGACGGCGAAATCAAAAAGCGAGAATGAATCTTGCATTTTTAATTTGAATAATGAATATGATACGCTTTGTTCTGATAGGCCACTCGGGTTGTTTTAGGGTCCAGCTAAGGGCCGCTGTCAGTAAGGGGTCGACCTTTGGCCAGGGGCTGACCCCTTATCGCGGCTTCCCTAACCGTATGCCATAGTGACCAATGATGACCGCAAAATATAATTGCGAAGTGAAAGCCTGCAATTTTGGTCACCTCAGCTGACCCCCGACCACTTACAAACATTTAAACTTTCAGAAGAAGAATTAAAGTGAAAAATTAATTACATTTGATGAGCGTCGGACGTTCTTATGTTTTACAATACAAGTTTATTTCATTGTCCGCACTGGTCAGCTATTGACCACCTACCCTAATTATAAACAGGTGAAAAAAGGCAATATACGCCTGTAAACATTTTATGAAAGTTCAATATGACAATCAATCATTAAATCTTGACCAGACGATGACAAAGTTTTATATTTTCAACAACTTTAACAATGCAGATCGATTTATCAAAAATTGAAAATTGTGACTATGAGTTATTCATGGGCGTACTGTCACTTCTTACAGTGATCAGGTTGCACGGAGCCGGCCGTGGAACACCCTGGTCGGTGGCAATTTGTTTGCAATTAGTTATTCTGCGGTCTCCTTTGATCCCGGTTTATCCTGCATCCGAACATCGCTCATAAAAAGATAAAAACACAAATAGTTGACAGCCTCATTCAAAATGTATTGTAGGGGAGAAAAGAGTATTTTAATTTTAGACTTCTGTTTTTTAATCAAGTATTTTGAATTTAGTGTTCTCTTGGAAAAGTGTCGGTTTCCCGAGTCTGGGCGAACTTCATTTCAAACCAAGGTGCTAAAGAAAAAAATCGAGTTATATTTTTTCCGATAACTTATTTTTTTTGGCATGTCATGCAATACGGGAAATATTCTTTTAAGTTAAACGTAGCAAATAAGTCGAGTAAACTTTTAAGGATAAATGTAAGAACAAACGGTCTTAGACCCTCTGAAACGAATACAGGTAATTCACTTCGGAATCGCTTTTATTCGTGTCTTCTTCACTAAAAACTCAGTTTATATTTAAATTCAAAATACTTAGGAATATGCGACCACGTTGTCTATGACAAATGTTTCGTATTATAGGCCTATAATATATGATGCATTTTATGTTTGTAATATTTATTTTGTTTGTAATCATGTAATGTTGTAATGTTCGTTGCCAAAGTCATGTGAATGATGATGTGCAATAAAAGTATTTGTTGTTGTTGTTGTCATATCCTGATTGGTCATAACTTTAATGTTTCTATGGAAATATGTTCTTTCATATGCAATACGCATTCCATGGTATGGCGGGTACTGTCGCAGTGGGCATCATAAAAAAGGTATTAAGCGCATAAACAGATTTCGATTTCTTGAACATTAAAGTACCACCCTGTGACATCACTTACAATCTGATAGCATAAGCTCTTTAAAATGAAGGCTAAAAAAGATTTGTTTACCATCTGATGGTATAAACTCTTCAAAATGGAGGCCAAAAAGACTTTGTTTAATATCTGAATCTAACCACAGTGACTTATCAAAACTGAAATATTACTATTAATCAAACGATTTCAAAAGCGATGCGGTTAGCAAATACGACCAGTTTTCATTAACTTGTATTTAGTGCGACAATAAAACACTCATATTACGAAACGTGTGGTTAAGGGGACGCATATTGCTACATTCACAGTTCATACAGCAATGCGGAAGGGGTGCATATTCAAGAAATCGATGGTGGGAAAATAAAAAACATATTCCTAAACTGATATAATACTGATGGACACCTGTAATATTCAGTATTTTGTGGATAAGGATGTGGTACTATGAATGTAATAGGAAAACAGAGGTGTTTGTGAAAGTACATTCAACACAAAATATTAAGCTTTTGTATAAGGAAAAAACAGGTTTTTTACAATAACAGTGTTCCAAATAATGTTGAAGGGATGAGATTTTCTTTCTAACACACCAGGTTTGCTTAAACATGTAAAAATTTAACGCCACGTCAGTTCATCTCGGGATGGACGCCATATTTCTCATTGATAAAAAATGTAAACAAAAAAATCAGAGTGGGATTAGCATTGCAAGGGCATAACATGACATTCTACACAATGAATACCTTAGAACAGATATCTAAGATGCTACACAGGTCAGGCGGGTTAAATGCATAATGCCGATCACTTGAAATTCATCTTGAAAAGGTGGTTAATTTTAGTTTGTTTACATGGTTTTTAATTTTCCCACGATTTCTCGGCGATTCACTGCAAATGTATTACTGCGCCGGACGAAAGGTAACTCTAATAAACAACGGGAGACAACTTAGGTGTCAGCACGTGTACGCTTTTTAAAAAAAAACATGTCGATGATTATAATTTCTTATCAAATAATGAATCCTATTCAGATATTCTTCTTTAATATTAGAAAATTATTAATTTCTGTGGACATTTGTCAAAAAATATTACCTACAGTGGACTACTTTGCGCATCAAACTGGTTTCCGCTTCAGTTGTGAGGCACTTCCGTTATACTTTTGACAACAATAACAAAACACAAAATGAATCGATAAAGTCACTTATAAACCGACTGCTACTTAAATTAGTGTAAGTAAAGTTGTTGTTACAACATTATACATGTTCGTTATGTTATGAGATAAAGTTTATCTTGAACTGCATAATCCATTAACTACGTTTACATGATATTGCATTTACAACTTATTTGACCCCATTTTTTTACGTGAATGACAGCATTCTCGTGCAACTCGTGCAAACAGAGTTATGAAAAGTATGGTGGAGAATTCAAGGACAAATTATAATGACATTAAAATGAGGATAACTGTATATTCGTCCAGTTTTGATCATTGACATTCCTGCTGTGTATTAGTAACTTTTGTGAACAAGATTAGAATGTTGCTTTTGCACATATACACATTGATTGGACCTCTCAACAAAATTTCATACCTTATTTTAGGGATTTTTAAGACAGTACATTTTCAAAAGTTTGTTGAATGTGTTTTGATATTTAAGTGCATTGCAATTCATGAATACCAAGTTAAAAATTAATAATGGCAACATTTCTAGGCCTTTATTGTAAGCCACAAGACTTCTGTAATGATAAATGTTTAATGTATTAAGGGGAATATACTCTTTTAGTTTTGTAATGTGGCATTCCTTGACCACCGTATCTTTTCTTATGCACTACTTTGTAAACAAACTAAATAATGTGTTTTAGCTCACATATGCCAAATGAAAAGCAAGACAGTGAACTTATTTCACATTCTTTCTTTAAATTAGAATCTGTAGGACATTGATAAATGTTTGGACAAAGTGAAGCACTATTATTTTCGCACCAAAAAGTCTTAATTGTTGACTTTGAATGTACACAAGAAGTCTTATGTAATTCAACAATAACTTTCTTGTTTCAGTTTTTCTCATTTTTATTTTAGTGAGCAATCCTTTGTGTACTTATAACAGTTGAAACAGTATTCATTTCATTTACCAAAACCTTGTACTTTTTTGCAGGTAAATTTTATAATACCCCACCCACTTTTTTCTAATTTCAAAGTATGCGTCCCCTTAAGAAAATTGAATTCAGATGTAAAGATTATAATTTCATTTTTTGCAGATGTTTTTATTTGTATGTAAATTGTATATAAAGCTGAAGTTTAAGTAAACTTGTCATTTAAAAAAGCGTTTTAGCCAAGAGTTCAAATTGGTTAAAGGTAAGACTTGATACCTCACCTCCATTTATATATATGTTCAGTTTTAGTGAATATAGATAACAAAATCTATTTTTCGTGCAATATTAATTTTTCATACCGCATTGTCTTAAAAAGTTCGGGGCCCGCCCGCTTAGATCAATATGGAGAGCACAGGTTTACGGATCGCGGGGTCGTGAGTTCGATCACAGGGCGAGTCGTATGTTCTCCGAGAGGATTTGATAAAAGAAATTGTGTCTGAAATCATTCGTCCTCCACTTCTGATTGATGTGGAAAAGTTGGCAGTTACTTGTGGAGAACAGGTTTGTATTGGTACAGAATCCAGGAACACTGGTTAGGTAAACTGCCCGCCATGAAATACTGTTGAAACGCTTAACCCAAAAAACAGACCTCACAGTGTATAGACTCTCTGTACGCCCAAACGGAAGTCACCAATAACTAGGCGTTCACTTTCGTTTTTCAAATTTTTGGAAGCTGTCGGTAGTGAGAATTTTTATGTTTTTCTGTGGCTATTTGAAATAAATATTCTTGTTGTATATATTTTTCAATGTATGATAAATGTCTCTACAACAAACTGCCGTTTAACAGACATTAACACATGAAAATAAAACGTATTTTCATTCAAAACCTAGAAGGTCGAAGCAAAAGACGATGTATTCAGGCTAAAATGCCCATTATTTAGGAACTGCGAGTGAAATACGTGTCAGGACCGCTTCTGAATGTTAAATTATAAATTCATGCAAACGAGTTTATACCTACAAATATGAATTTACAATCCTGAATAGTTTAAATATTGTTAAATTCAACATGCATATGAATTATACACTGAACGCCTAGTCGCAAATCTTTATAGAAAAACTGTCCCACTATTCGCCAAAACACTGTACGCCTATTCAATAACGAAATGACGAAGTGTTTGGGCTTGTATGCTCTATACACTGTACTTACTGAATTTATAAATATAAGTTTTGTATTGTATTTTACTTGTGACAGTGAAACAGTATTTACTAGTCTGTTTCAACAACGATGTCCTTGTCTTGGACAGGAAATAGAATCTGTATACGAGTTTCCGTTAACATACGAGAAAAATATGTATTTATTCCGCTCAGCTTGACAGGACACTGTTTTTGCTTTTTTCTTTGTATTTTAGCTCGATTATTCGGGGAATAGCGGTGCTTTTCTACTAGCCCCGGCTTTGGTTAAAGTTAAGTTTTTTTTTTTGGCAGCCTTTTTTTTTTTTTGTCACATCTTTTTTTAACTTTTGCTTATACCTTACTGTAACTTCACATAAACATTGTGCAAACAAAGCCTTTTCAGCTCGACTATTCGAAGAATAGTTAGCTATTCTACTCACCCTGGCGTCGGCGTCACACCTTGGTTAAGTTTTTGCATGCAAGTACATACAGCTATCATTTCAAGGCATATAGCTTTGAAACTTATTTTTTTCTTTTTCTAGATCAATTACCAACCTCATTGGGTCAAGTCCCATAACTCTGGCGTGTATTTTGGGCAAATTATGGCCCCTTTAGGACTTAGAAAATTCTGGTTAAAATTTTACATGCAAGTTACTATCTCCAAAACTAATACAGTTATTGAATTGAAATTTCACAAGTGCCTTTGGGGTTATAAAACTAGTTGATAGCAGCAAGTCCCATAACATGTTGGTCAAATTATATCCGCTCTATATAGGAGCCAGGTCATTTTCCGCTTGTTCTGTAGCGATTACTGAAATAATTTTTAATGCAAACGAAAAAGAATTGGATACTAGCTTCGATCTGCTTGATTTTGACTGATATCAGCGGTTATTTGGAGCCGGATATTAAAATAAACAGAAATTACAAATAGCCGCGCCGACGGCAGCTGTTTCTTCTGTGAATTATGATAAAGTCCACGTCATAAAGTCCGAACAAGTCTCTGAGATGCCGGAAATGGATCAAGCACTGAGTTGGGCCACTTAGCGATTATATGAATGATGCGTTAGTGTAAAGAATCTAGTCATTATTACAAAAAAATAATTTCAAACACAATGCAGGTTAGAGTTTATTAGTACGCATTTACTGCGACTGAACCGTGCTAGACTAATTAATTTGATAATTACTTACTAATAAACACTAACCTTTACGAAAAGTGGATTCGAAACTGCAGTAATAACATATAAACTGGTTAGTGACTGTTACGAAAACGAAAGAAATTATAACTATTATTTTTTAACTGTCAGTTGTCATAAAACAAAGTCAAATTATGGAAATATATGAATGAAAAGAAGTTTTGAATATGCGTTCAGTTTTTCGACTAAGCGTTCAGTCCGGATTTTAGAAATAGCGATTAGTGGGCCAGTAATGTATCGACTAGTGGGACAGTGTAATCGGCATATATGTCTCAGAAAAACACATTTTCCTGAAAACGCATTCGTTACCATAGAGCCATGCTAGTATTTATTGATGCGTAAGATATTTATCTACGAAGTAGCAAAGGTTTCAATTCTTTGCAAAAGCTCAATATACATGTATTTCAAAGAATTGATAGTTTTATTACAAAATCGAACAAATACCCACACGTGATTTGACTTGAAATGAAGTATATTAAGAGTTTTAATAGGCGTGTTTGGTATCTACGTAAACAGTAGCTCTTAAACAATATGTAGATAAAAAAAATACACTTACTTTATGCGATATTAACGAAATAAACAACGAAAATCCAAGCCATCCGCGACAGCAAAAATTTGTGTTTTGATTTCTGAACGCCTAGTTTTTGGCGACTTCCGGTCGGGCGTACAGAGAGTCTATACACTGTGAACCTGAAAAGCTCGGATGGAAAATATGAAAGACTTGTTCCGGTAGTAATTCCTGGACAACACGATAGAATAATTGTACTTTTGAAAGATCGAAAAGAATGCTACTTCTACTGCCTTGACATAAATAAATGAGACAAAACATAGAAGGTGCATCATTTTTTAAAGTGATTAATGTAATTTAACAGCTTCGAATTATCAAAAATAAGAGTGTACAATTAAAATCGAAAAAAAATAATTCTACACTGACAATATGGTCGTGAAAAAACATGTGAACATTTTTATCTTACTGATGTAGAACTCGATAAATACAGACTTTAAACACTTAGGGACAGCTCACATAGGAAACATTAAAAAGGGATATAAAGTATAATTTCCAGAGTTCTTTGTAGACCATGTATCATACTATGAGTAAAGTTTTAGCAAATTCACGATTGTGTGAAACAACATAGGGTCCGCTGTTGTCATTGAGATTTGTTAGGAGAAATAAGGATCATGCCATAAATAGGCAAATCGTTCACTTTTCCGAATGGACAAATAGTAATTATAAAATCGGGGAAAGTGTAAAAACATTGTTTGAATGTCAAAAAAATTATGCAGAAATAAACCAACACGTCTAATTTCCCATTACGTCCTGTGTAAACGTTTTGCAAAGAAGCAGAAATGACTATTTATGGCCATCAGACGAAATACTAAAAAGACAATTAAAGCGTCTTTATTTGAGAATTCTCTAACGTACAATTAACACCTTCCGCTGCACGAAGCCTATTTTGGACGTGCATTGTGTGTTGTTCCATCAAACATGGGAATTACTTCTGTAACCTCTTCTCTAAGCGGTGATTCATGCATTTTGTAATCTTCCTATTGATTTTTGTCCAGTTTGAACTGTTATGCATTGCGTGTTAGAACCCTAGGTCAGAGATTGTCATGATATATGGCCATTTGACAACGCCGCATTCGGAACAAATCGATTTTGCCGTTGCACTCAATAGCGCATCCAAATGAGTTTTGCGCAATGAATTAGTTTATTTAGAAAAACCAGTGTGATACCGTTAACTGCATTGATGAATTTAGCAACATTTGTAGGGATGACTTAATTGTCGATTTTCTCAGATCATAGATGCTTTGATAGCTGTGAAATAATATAATTATCTTGAAGAACTGAAAATTATTCCAACAACAGCATTGTTTTATACGCACACAATAAAAAACCCGCATTTTTGTCGCATTTCTTCTAGAGAATTCCCCGACAGCTGTTTCAAAAATACACAATCGAAGACGAACACATTCTACTGTAAAACTAAGAAGGGGCATATTGCATATAGATCTCGATCTCAGAGCATGGTTAAAAAAGCATTTCACATCAAACTAGCGCGATCATGTGCAGTAACTTCTGAAACTTTAATAATTTCTACATAATCACGATGTACTTCTTGCACCCAGTTAAAACATAAAATGTAAAGCTCTATTTTTTTTTAAATACCTAGATATCAATACATAAAATTCCATGTAAATCTGCTAACATAGTTTTGTGCATTTCGTGGGTAATTGTGATTCTATTGCATGCTTCGTTGGCAGATCAGTTAATGTCTGAAGAAGAAAATATTCTGACATTACTGACATTAATTATTGATGTCACACTACTGCGCCAACTTCAGGACAACTATACAATCATTATTTGTGTAACAGCTGTAACATAAATCATCTTTATACCAATTAAGGATTCATATTCTTGTAATACTACATGTTCCTATATTTATATGCCATTTCTAGGCTACAGTCACGGCAAATATCTGGAAGTAATAATGTCAAATATTTGATTAGGATCATCTGCATTTAAAAGATGCCCCAAATGATGGTGTGGTGAAAGTAACTAGGTACGACTAAATATAATGAACTTCAAAATAGTAGGGTCATGTTCTGACTACAGGTAATAATGCTATGAAGGTTAAAAGCAGTAGACCTAAGCGTTCTCCAGTTATTTATCTAAAACCGTTTTAAGCACCGATGTCACTGTGACCTTGACCTTTGACCACAAAAACTAGCTGTTATCTACTGACCACTGGTAATAATCCTACTGAATTTAAGGGCCAAAGCGTTCACTAGTATTTAGTTGTAAATCATTGCAACATTTTGGCCTTGACCTTTGACACAAACGTCAGACAAAAAATCCATTGGGGCCATCTAGTGACCACAGACAATCATCCTATGAAGCTTGTCGATTCTTCAGTTATCAATCCAATGTTACATTTGAGTCTCTGGGTAACCCTGACCTTGACATACTGATCCCAACCCTATAGAAATCATACACTGACCACATACAATCATCCTATTAAGTTTGTCAATTTTTCAGTTATCAATCCAATGTTGCATTTGAGTCTCTGGGTAACCCTGACCTTGACCTACTGATCCCAACACTATAGAAATCATCAACTGACCACATACAATCATCCTATTAAGTTTGTCAATTCTTCAGTTATCAATCCAATGTTGCATTTGAGTCTCTGGGTAACCCTGACCTTGACCTACTGATCCCAACACTATAGAAATCATCCACTGACCACATACAATCATCCTATGAAGCTTGTCAGTTCTTCAGTTATCAATCCAATTTTGCATTTGAGTCTCTGGGTAACCCTGACGTTGACATACTGATCCCAACACTATAGAAGTCATCCACTGACCACAGACAATCATCCTATTAAGTTTGTAAGTTCTTCAGTTATCAATCCAACTTTGAATTTGGGTCTCTGGGTAACCCTGACCTTGACCTACTGATCCCAACACTATAGAAATCATCCACTGACCACATACAATCATACTATTAAGTTTGTCAATTCTTCAGTTATCAATCCAATTTTGAATTTGAGTCTCTAGGAAACCCTGACCTTGACCTACTGATCCCAACACTATAGAAGTCATCCACTGACCACAGACAAACATCCTATGAAGCTTGTCAGTTCTCCAGTTATCAATCCAATTTTGAATTTGAGTCTCTAGGTAACCCTGACCTTGACCTACTGATCCCAACACTATAGAAGTCATCCACTGACCACAGACAATCATCCTATGTAAGTTGTCAGTTCTTCAGTTATCAATCCAATTTGATTTTGAGTCTCTAGGAAACCCTGACCTTGACCTACTGATCCCAACACTATAAAGTCATCCACTGACCACAGACAATCATCCCATTGAAGCTTGTCAGTTCTTCAGTTATCAATCCAATTTTGTGTTTGAGTCTCTAGGAACCCTGACCTTGACTACTGATCCCAACACTATAGAGTCAGTCCACTGACCACAGACAATCATCCATGAAGCTTGTCAGTTCTTCAGTTATCAATCCAATTTTGCATTTGAGTCTCAGGGTAACCCTGACCTTGACCTACTGATCCCAACACTATAGAAGTCATCCACTGACCACAGACAAACATCCCATGAAGCTTGTCAGTTCTCCAGTTATCAATCCAATTTTGAATTTGAGTCTCTAGGTAACCCTGACCTTGACCTACTGATCCCAACGCTATAGAGGTCAGCCATTGACCTCAGACAATCATCCTATGAAGCTTGTCAGTACTTCAGTTATCAATCTAATGTTGTGTTTGAGTCTCTAGGAAACCCTGACCTTGACATACTGATCCCAACACTATAGAGACCAGCCACTGACCACAGACAATCATCCCATGAAGCTTGTCAGTTCTTCAGTTATCAATCCAATTTTGTGTTTGAGTCTCTAGGTAACCCTGACCTTGACCTACTGATCCCAACACTATAGAGGTCAGCCACTGACCACAGACAATCATCCCATGAAGCTTGTCAGTTCTTCAGTTATCAATCCAATTTTGCATTTGAGTCTCTGGGTAACCCTGACCTTGACATACTGATCCCAACACTATAGAGGTCAGCCACTGACCACAGACAATCATCCCATGAAGCTTGTCAGTTTTTCAGTTATCAATCCAATTTTGTGTTTGAGTCTCTAGGAAACCCTGACCTTGACCTACTGATCTCAACACTATAGAGGTCAGCCACTGACCACAGACAATCATCCCATGAAGCTTGTCAGTTCTTCAGTTATCAATCCAATTTTGCATTTGAGTCTCTGGGTAACCCTGACCTTGACCTACTGATCCCAACACTATAGAGGTCAGCCACTGACCACATACAATCATCCTATTAAGTGTGTCAGTTCTTCAGTTATCAATCCAATTTTGCATTTGAGTCTCAGGGTAACCCTGACCTTGACCTACTGATCCCAACACTATAGAAGTCATCCACTGACCACAGACAAACATCCCATGAAGCTTGTCAGTTCTCCAGTTATCAATCCAATTTTGAATTTGAGTCTCTAGGTAACCCTGACCTTGACCTACTGATCCAACGCTATAGAGGTCAGCCATGACCTCAGACAATCATCCATGAAGCTTGTCAGTCTTCAGTTATCAATCAATGTTGATTTGAGTCTCTAGGGTAACCCTGACCTTGACCTACTGATCCCAACACTATAGAGACAGCCACTGACCACAGACAATCATCCATGAAGTTGTCAGTTCTTCAGTTATCAATCCAATTTTGATTTGAGTCTCTAGGAACCCTGACCTTGACCTACTGATCCCAACACTATAGAGGTCAGCCACTGACCACAGACAATCATCTATGAAGCTTGTCAGTTCTTCCAGTTATCAATCCAATTTTGATTTGAGTCTCTGGTAACCCTGACCTTGACCTACTGATCCCAACACTATAGAGGTCAGCCACTGACCACAGACAATCATCCCATGAAGCTTGTCAGTTCTTCAGTTATCAATCCAATTTTGCATTTGAGTCTCTGGGTAACCCTGACCTTGACCGACTGATCCCAACACTACAGAAGTCATCCACTGACCACAGACAATCATCCATGAAGCTTGTCAGTTCTTCAGTTATCAATCGAATTTTGAATTTGAGTCTCTAGGAACCCTGACCTTGACCTACTGATCTCAACACTATAGAGGTCAGCCACTGACCACAGACAATCATCTATGAAGCTTGTCAGTTCTTCAGTTATCAATCTAATGTTGTGTTTGAGTCTCTAGGAAACCCTGACCTTGACTACTGATCCCAACACTATAGAGGTCAGCCACTGACCACAGACAATCATCCCATGAAGCTTGTCAGTTCTTCAGTTATCAATCCAATTTTGTGTTTGAGTCTCTGGAAACCCTGACCTTGACCTACTGATCCAACACTATAGAGTCATCCACTGACCACAGACAATCATCCATGAAGCTTGTCAGTTCTTCAGTTATCAATCCAATTTTGATTTGAGTCTCTGGTAACCCTGACCTTGACCTCTGATCCAACACTATAGAGGTCAGCCACTGACCACAACAATCATCCTATAAGTTGTCAGTTCTTCAGTTATCAATCAATTTTGATTTGAGTCTCAGGAACCCTGACCTTGACTACTGATCCCAACACTATAGAGTCATCCACTGACCACAGACAATCATCCCATGAAGCTTGTCAGTTCTTCAGTTATCAATCCAATTTTGATTTGAGTCTCTAGGAACCCTGACCTTGACCTACTGATCCCAACCTATAGAGGTCACCATGACCCAGACAATCATCCATGAAGCTTGTCAGTCTTCAGTTATCAATCAATTTTGTGTTTGAGTCTCTAGGAAACCTGACCTTGACCTACTGATCCCAACACTATAGAGCCACCACTGACCACAGACAATCATCCCATGAAGCTTGTCAGTTCTTCAGTTATCAATCCAATTTTGCATTTGAGTCTCTGGGAACCCTGACATTGACCTACTGATCCAACATATAGAGGTCAGCCACTGGACCACAGACAATCATCCCATGAAGCTTGTCAGTTCTTCAGTTATCAATCCAATTTTGCATTTGAGTCTCTGGGTAACCCTGACCTTGACCTACTGATCCCAACACTATAGAAGTCATCCACTGACCACAGACAATCATCCCATGAAGCTTGTCAGTTCTCCAGTTATCAATCGAATTTTGCATTTGAGTCTCTGGGTAACCCTGACCTTGACCGACTGATCCCAACACTATAGAGGTCATCCACTGACCACAGACAATCATCCAATGAAGCTTGTCAGTTCTCCAGTTATCAATCGAATTTTGAATTTGAGTCTCTAGGTAACCCTGACCTTGACCTACTGATCTCAACACTATAGAGGTCAGCCACTGACCACAGACAATCATCCTATGAAGCTTGTCAGTTCTTCAGTTATCAATCTAATGTTGTGTTTGAGTCTCTAGGAAACCCTGACCTTGACATACTGATCCCAACACTATAGAGGTCAGCCACTGACCACAGACAATCATCCCATGAAGCTTGTCAGTTCTTCAGTTATCAATCCAATTTTGTGTTTGAGTCTCTAGGAAACCCTGACCTTGACCTACTGATCCCAACACTATAGAGGTCAGCCACTGACCACAGACAATCATCCCATGAAGCTTGTCAGTTCTTCAGTTATCAATCCAATTTTGTGTTTGAGTCTCTAGGAAACCCTGACCTTGACCTACTGATCCCAACACTATAGAGGTCAGCCACTGACCACAGACAATCATCCCATGAAGCTTGTCAGTTCTTCAGTTATCAATCCAATTTTGCATTTGAGTCTCTGGGTAACCCTGACATTGACCTACTGATCCTAACAGTATAGAGGTCAGCCACTGACCACTGACCACAGACAATCATCCCATGAAGCTTGTCAGTTCTTCAGTTATCAATCCAATTTTGCATTTGAGTCTCTGGGTAACCCTGACCTTGACCTACTGATCCCAACACTATAGAGGTCATCCACTGACCACAGACAATCATCCCATGAAGCTTGTCAGTTGTTCTGTTATCAATACAATTTTGCATTTGAGTCTCTTGGTAACCCTGACATTGACCTACTGATCCTAACAGTATAGAGGTCAGCCACTGACCACAGACAATCATCCCATGAAGCTTGTCAGTTCTTCAGTTATCAATCCAATTTTGTATTTGAGTCTCTGGGTAACCCTGACCTTGACCTACTGATCCCAACACTATAGAGGTCAGCTACTGACCACAGACAATCATCCCATGAAACTTGTCAGTTCTTCAGTTATCAATCTAATGTTGTGTTTGAGTCTCTAGGAAACCCTGACCTTGACCTACTGATCCCAACACTATAGAGGTCATCCACTGACCACAGACAATCATCCCATGAAGCTTGTCTGTTCTTCAGTTATCAATTCAATTTTGTGTTTGAGTCTCTAGGTAACCCTGACCTTGACATACTGATCCAAACACTATAGAAATCATCCACTGACCACATACAATCATCCTATGAAGCTTGTCTGTTCTTCAGTTATCAATCCAATTTTGTGTTTGAGTCTCTAAAGCAGCTGAAGACCTAAATGTTATTCAGTTATTTATCAGAACCAAATGGTCTACCAACCAACCAACCAATATAAGCAAAACAATATACTCTCTTTTACATAAAATGTGGGATGAGTTTCATTTACATGTAAGGATAGAATTTTGAAATCATTACGATAGGGATCATATATTACACTGGCTATAGCTTAATACGTTATCCTGTTGAAAAGTGTTATTATTGTTATTCTTATGCACACAGAAACATGGACATGCTTACCAGTTTCAACAAAGACTCAAGTTAAGCTAGAGTTGCACCTTGAATATTTATTTCATTATGTAGTGCACCTACTATTTGAAAGATCTAACCTCCACTGTAGTGATCTCCTATCTTCAAATGATATTTGAAAGTACTGGCCTTTCCCAGGTTGCAGCAATTAAAAAAGGTTTCTTTATATTCAAGCTTAAATAATTATTTTAACCTTTACCCTGCTAAATTTCTAAAATGGACTGGTCCATCATTCAATTTGGGCAGTACCACTTCTTATTCCAAGGGGTGTTCACTGAAAATTTACTGACTGAACAAATATGCTGGCTGATCTTAGCCTGCACTGGTCACAAAGGCAAAACCACTTGCCGCCAGCAAGCTAAAGGTTAAAGGGAACAAACATCTCATAGCATACAAATTGTGCCAATAAAGATTTGCCATTAATAGTAAGTTTGAACAGAGTTATTCTTACTGTTGCTATATAACATCTAGGTGACCTGACCGCAAATTCAACTGTGTATATTGTGCCACAAAATTGAGCCATATATTGGGCAACAAAATTAAGCCAATTTATACTGACTAATATGCATCAGGGTTCACATACAGATCCAGTGTAACTTCTAATCAGGTAAATTATATTTCATGACTTCAGCAATCTAGTTCACTGGAATCATAGTAGCTATTTAAGACAAAAAGAATAACTACATGTCACAGTTTGTATGATGGAAATTGGTAAAGCTCTTGAAAAACAGAGGACAGTAATGCTCTACTATTCAAAAGCCTTGTTACTGAAACTGTTCAAATAATGAAAACATACACATACAGAAGGGGCAATAACTTCCCTCTCTTATGGTGGTTAAATCAATAAACAGATTACACCAAAAAAAATTTTAAGTTGAAAAATATGTTTGTTAAAAGGTAAAACTGGGTTATGGAACCATTGTATCATCATATGATCAAGTAGAAAATGTGGCCTCTAGTTAAATGGTCTTTCCATATGACCTTGATTCTGACCTCGTGTAACCCAATTTAAGACTTTACCTAGATTTCAAAGAGATAAACATTCTGACAAAGTTTATTAAAGAGGTCAAACAAAAAATATGGTATCTAGTGTTAAAAAATCTTTTCTAATTTTTGACTGAAATTATATCCTAGTTCTCTGGTATCCAATTAACAAGAGGGTCATGATGACCCTGGATTGATCACCAGAGTAATATGAGCTACATGTTTCAAATGTCAAACTGATGATTTTTAGAATTTTCTTTGGTAGATTTTCTGATGTACAATCATGTAACCCCTGGGGCGGGGCCAAGTTTACCCCGGGGGTCATGAATGGAACAAAGTTTGTAGAAGTCTACTAGGCAATGTAACATATCAAATATCTAAGATCTAGGCCTTCTGGTTTATTTTTAGCAAATTTATGAAGATTTTCCTATATACAATCAAGTAACCCATGGGGCTGGGTAAAATTGACCCTGGGAGGGAGGGGGGGTCCAGATTTGATTTTTTTTGTAGAAGTCTACTAGGCAATGCTACATGTCAAATATCTAAGATCTAGGCCTTCTGGTTTATTTTTAGAAATTTTTTGAAGATTTTCCTATGTAAAATCAAGTGACCCCATGGGGCGGGGTCAATTTGACCCCGGGGGTCATGGTTTGAAATTTTTTTGTAGAAGTCTACTAGGCAATGGTACACGTCAAATATCTAAGATCTAGGCCTTTTGGTTTATTTTTAGAAATTTTTTTAAAGATTTTCCTATGTAAAATCAAGTGACCCCTGGGACGGGGTCAATTTTGATCCCGGGGGTCATGCTTTGAACAGATTTTGAAGAGTTCCACTAGGCAATGTTCACGTGAAATATCTAAGTCTAGGCCTTTGGTTTATTTTAGAAATTTTTTAAGATTTTCCTATGTAAAATCAAGTGACCCCTGGGCGGGGTCAATTTTGACCCGGGGGTCATGCTTTGAACAAAATTTTGAGAGGTCCATAGGCAATGTTCATTGAAATATCTAAGCTGTAGGCCTTCTGGTTTATTTTAAGAAAATTTTTGAAGATTTTCCTATGTAAAATCAAGTGACCCCTGGGCCGGGGTCAATTTTGACCCCGGGGGTCATGATTTGAACAAATTTTGTAGAGGTCCATTAGGCAATGCTACATCTCAAATATCTAAGCTGTAGGCCTTCTGATTTATTTTTAGAAAAATTTGAAGATTTTTCTATGTACAATCAAGTAACCCCATTGGGCGGGGTCAGTTTGATCCCAGAGGTCATGATTTGAACAAATTTTGTAGAAGTCTATTAGGCAATGCTACACGTTAAATATCTAAGATCTAGGCCTTCTGGTTTATTTTTAGAATTTTTTTGAAGATTTTCCTTTGTAAAATCAAGTGACCTCTGGGGCGGGATCAATTTTGACCCTGGGAGTCATGATTTGAACAAATTTTGTAGAGGTCCACTAGGCAATGCTACATGTGAAATATTTAAGCTCTAGGCCTTCTGTTTATTTTTAGAAAATTTTTGAAGATTTTCCTATGTAAAATCAAGTGACCCCTGGGGCGGGGTCAATTTTGATCCCGGGGTCATGATTTGAACAACTTTAGTAGAGGTCCTCTAGGCAATGCTACATGTCAAATATCTAAGCTCTAGGGCTTCTGGTTTTTGAGAAGAAGATTTTTTAAGATTTTCCTATGTAAAATCAAGTGACCCCTAGGGCTGGGTCAATTTTGACCCCAGGGTCATGATCATACTGAAGAATTGGGCAAAAATCGATTCTATTATCTTTCCTTGTTTATTGAGATCAACGCTATACCTTGTTGTCTCTCTTCGACCGTCTAGCTAAATATCGATCACTTTCGGATATTTTTTAGATCGTTATGGTTCGGCTATCTCCGCTTATCGTATCACGGGAGGTGCCGATCATAAAAAAAAGATTAGAGATCTCCTGTAAAAACGTAGTGGGAAGGGTGATTTATTTTTCACCAATTTTAAGTAAAAAAACAACAGCAAATATAGTCATCAACTTAGTTTAATTCTGTTTTTCAATAATGTAAAATACGGAACGGAAAAAAGAAGACACTACGTTATTTATTCTTTTATTTTGCATAGTCAAAGAGCTATTAAAAAGTGTTTTATACTTCTTTGGCATAGTATATGAAAATATGATCAACACTATATTATCTTCTTTATATTTTACATTAAAGAAACTGAGACATAAAAACAAATATAAATACACAAAATCATGTATATTAGGCGAGCATAACATACATGTACATGAAACTACTATTATCATAAAAAATAGAAAGCAGGAAAAAAAATATTTTTTTTAAAAGTGCTTACAAACTTGACAATTTCATTTTCAGTTATTATAAATAGATGTGAAATACGTTTTTTATTATTATATTAATCATATTTAACTTGTTAAAATTAATTTTGCTATGTAATGAACATTTGAAAAACATATTGTCACAAACTGATGAAAAATGAACAGAAAAACAACTTAGCAAACATACTTGACAATGTAAAAGGTATCTTTTTATGACACCAGAGCCTGTTAATTGGAAGTGTGACCTATTTGCCCCCGAGCCAGTCATTGTGTAATAAAGTATGTGCGAATTATGACTTCTCAAGGTTTCTCAAAAGGGACTGGCTGACTGATTTAATAAATGTCAGATTTTTAAAATAAAAAGCGGAAAACCTAAGAATAAAACAAGCACACCATAGGAAAAAGTCTTTTAGAAAAGATTTAGGATAAAGTGACACTAATGTAGTGTAAAGGTTATTCATAATAACTATCACGAATATTTTTACTATATGAACAGGGGATTACAGATTTTTCATATCTTTTAGCGCGTGCTATACCTTCTTGAGATTAGCTGTGCGTACATTCAGTTCAATTCAATTTCGATTTATTGCATAAATACAATGCCTACAGCAAATGAAAGCATTATATAATATGGAGCAGAGAAAGTACATAATAATTTTCAGGAGAGACAATAAACCAAAGAGCTATAAAAAATTAAAAATGTATTTTATACTTCTTTGAATAAATTAATAAATTAATAAACGACAATTTTTCACAATGTTGTCACAAAACTTCTATACTATAATATTTTCACTCTTAGGCGAACTTTTAACACGTGTTCTATATATCTATACTTTAATATCGAACAATTAACCTGTATTCAGAAAAAAATACTGTTAATCAAATACAAGTAAATACCCAATCACTGTCCCATTATCTTATGTATCCAAGTACATTTGTACTTGAAAATGAAACAATATATTTATTGTGTATTTAAGTCTCGTTCATTAAACATGTTACAATTTTCAAAATGCTCTTACGCAGTCACCGAGAAGATTATTATCTGTGTAATAAAAAGACCTGATCGTCCCTAATCCCCTAATAAAAAGGTGTTGATAAGCAATAAACCTGCAAAAAGCTGTTAATTGGTAATAAACAACTATCGAAAAGCGCTTTAATATGGCTGTTTCAGGGGCTCCGAAAACAATTTACTCAAATGTTGCATTATATAAATTCTTTATAACATATTTATGGTTAAAACTTAAACTAAGGGGTATATATAAGTATAATTAAACGAATCTTTAAAATACGAGACAGTGGTTTAGAAAGAAATATATATAGTTGCAATGTGCATCATGTCTTATTTTTTTTTTATTTATTAACATGATACGTCAGCATCTTTCTCTGTAACATTTATTTTGCGGTAAGCTTGTAATTCCCAAAAACTATGGTTCGCCTTAATATAACTGAAATTATTCCCGCACTATTATTATCACTTAAAACTATGTTGTAACAAAAATATTTTCTGTATCATCGGCAGCTAAACTTTGGGCGGGTTCGTGCGTTTCCGCACGCGTCCGGAAATACCACGGACACGGCAAATAAAGAAATAATACAAAAATCACCAACTTTTAAACGTCTAGGGAAGCAAGAAGACATTAAAATAATTTCAAAATAAAAACATATATAAAAAGTTTATTGTCTGTAGAATACTTCAATAGGATAATAAATATTCTCAATATATGAATAAAGTGGCTACAGGGAAAAGAATAAGATACGTATCACGGGTTTTTACTTATTTTATTCAGTAACTATATGCCGTAAACAGAGACTGATAGTGTTGTTTTTTAATCGCCAAGGGAAGCATTAATTCTTCATTTTAGATAAATAATTTTTATATCTTTGTAAAGAGAAAAGAATGACGAACACTTCAATAGGATAATAAATATTGTGTGTTCATTCTAATTAAAACAATATTTGTTCAAACTTTTTTTCCTTCTTTGTTTCTATTGGAAAATATCAACCAGATAAAAATCGATATCGCACTGCCAGGTGATTTCAAGGGGGATAATTTTACCGATAAGACGGCAAATTTTACCTAATTGTTGATCATGTTAAACAAAAATGGTAGAGGTCCACTAGGCAATGCTTCACACCAAATATCTAAGCTCTAGGGCTTCTGGTTTTTGAGATTTTTAAAGTTTTTCCTTTCTGTTGCCATGGCAACCAGAGTTCTGCATGGAATTCAATTCTTTGAAATTTTTTTAAAGAAGACCATCCAAGGAACATCCCTGTGAAGTTTCATCAAAATTGGCCTGTTGGTTTAGGAGATGTTGTTTAAAGGAAAGTGTGGACGGACGGACGAACGCCGGACGGTGAGTGATCACAATAGCTCACCCTGAGCACTTTGTGCTCTGGTGAGCTAAAAACCTGACCTAGTTTTCATATAGACAAACATTGTGAGAAAGTTTTAAGAAATAAATTCCTACAGAAAAATGTGGCCCCTAGAGTGTTAACTAGGTTTTTCTATGATTTGACCTAATTACCTACTTTTTTGACCTCAGGTAACCCATATTCAAATTAATCCTAGATTTTATAGAGACAAGCATTCTGACAGTTTGATAAAGGTGAGATATAAAATGTGGCCTCTAGAGTGTTAACAAAGTTTTCCTATTAACTGACCTAGTAACCTAGTTTTTGACCCCAGATAACTGAATTACAAAGTCTATCGAGATTTTATTAAGGGTTACATCCTGATTAAGTTTCACTATGATTGGGCTAAAATTGTGACCTCTAGACTAGAATGTTAGCAGTCAAATTGTTGACGAGACAAAGAGTGATCACAATAGCTCACCTTGCGAGCTTTCAGGTCAGGTGAGCTAAAAATCAGAAAAAGTTGAAAAATCTTGGTAAAGGGTCACTCGAAAAATATTTTTGAGAAATTACTTCAAAACCAGTCCGTTTCTCACAAGAATTTTTAAAGTCCCAATTATATACATATACTGAACCAATGGCCATGTAATTTGTCTAATCAGAAAAACTTGAATAATTTTGGTAGTAGGTCACCTAAAGAAAATTTGTGGGAAATTATTTGAAAATCAGACAAGCAGTTTCTGACAAGATTTTCAAACTTCTCACCATGTACATATAGGGAAAAGTGACAAACCAGTCAGGGAATGCCTCTGCCATATAACCAGCATAGATTGTGCAGATTATTCTGTAGATGTAGATGTAACCATGCTGACCAGTCATAGTAGAATATCACACAAGGAACGTTCCTGTCAATTTTATTTTTAATTTGGCAAGTGTTTTCATGGAAGATTTATTAAACTTTGTCTTTTCTGCTGCCATGGCAACTAGAGTTTTGCATGGAATAAAGTTCTCTGATCATCTTTGGTTGCAAAGTTTCAATAACTTTTAAAACAAGAGGGTCATGATGACCCTATATCACTTACCTATCAAACTTGGTCTTTGAATCATCAAGATAAACATTCTAACCAAGTTTCATGAAGATAGTGTCATAAATGTGGCCTCTACAGTGTGAACAAGCTTTTTCTTTGATTTGAGTGGTGACCTAGTTTTTGACCCCGCATGACCAAATTTCTAACTTGGCCTTTGAATCATCAAGAAAATCATTCTTACCAAGTTTCATGAAGATAGGATCATAAATATGGCCCATAGAGTGTTAACAAGCTTTCCCTTTGATTTGAGCGGGTGACCTAGTTTTTTACACCACATGACCAAGTTTCAAATTTGGCATAGGAATCATCAAGATAAACATTCTGACCAAGTTTCATGAAGATAGAGTTATGAACGTTGTGTCATATGATGTGGGTAGTGTTGAGAAAAAACCATCTTCAGTTTGAACAAGTGAATAAGGTATTACCATGCAATACAAAGTCCCCTACGGGGAAGGCAGCAGAAAAAACCCAAAAATTTTTTAAAGGGGGAGACAAAACAAAGGATAAACACAAAAATTTTGATGAAGATCCATCGGCTGTTCATGAGAAGAATTTTTTTAAAAAGGTTTTTTTTAATTTAAAAAAGGTCCCAATTTGCACTTATTTGAACAAAACTGAAAGAGGACCTTACAATGATGCAACAGACCAAGTTGATGAAGATCCATCATGAGGTTCATGTGAAGAAGTCATTTAAAGGATTTTCTATCTTTAGCTCAAGCTGACCCTAAAAGGGGCCAAATTTTTCCCCCATTTGACACATTTCAGAGGGATACCTTTGAAATAATGCTACAATAAAATTTTGAGAAGGGTCTTTTCCCAGTGGGTTAATGGAGATTTTTTTTTTCATATTTTTAGCTCACTTTTTTAAAGTGCACCCTTTTGGGTATAAACTTGAGAGGGGACCTTCCCCAGGATGTTTACAGACCAATTTGGGGTGAAATTCTGACCAGCATTTTCTGAGGAAAAGATTTTAAGAACAATGTTGATGCGGATCCCAAACCTTTCCAAAATTTTATATTTATAGCCACCCTGAAAAAATGACAGTTTTAATTAAATGTAATTTTAAATTTTCCAAAATTTACTGATTTTTTAGGGTTAAAGGGAGCCCTTTGTAATTGTAAATTTGGGCAAAAAAATTGAACAAAAAAATATACATAAGATTTCCCAAAAAATTTTCTCCCCAAAAAATTGTTTAAAAAAGTAATTATAAAAATTTTTTGGGCAAATCTATAAAAACTGAAAAAGCACAAGTTTTTTTTCCAAAATGGTAAACAGTTTTTTCTACTTTTTTGGGTGAAAAAAAAAACCAAGTTTAAGAATCTCAGGTAAAACCGGGTTAGATACTTGAAAAAGGGGGACAGGCTTAAGCCACCCTAAAACCCAAGGTTTTACAAAAGGAAAAAGAAAAATTTCCCGTCATATTCATTTTACACAGAAAATATCCCCTAGGGGGAAAATTTTTAACCCAAAAAGCAAAAAAGGGGGGTTTTAATTTTTTGTTCACAAAAAATTTTTCTTATGATTTAAAATCACATTTTTCCTTTTATACCTTTACTAAAACAAAAAAAAAAAACAGGGTAATACACTTTCATTTTTTTAGTCCCAAAAAAGAGGCCCAAAGATGGCCCCGGGGGAATCCCCTCACCTTTTTTCCCCCAAAACCCATTTTTAAATTACAATTTCTTTTTTTTCTATTATTTGACATAGGACCTATTTTTTGGCTAAATTTTGACCCATTTTTGAATTTTGACCTAAATATTATAAAAAGAAAAAAATTCTGACTAATTTTAAAGAAGATCCATTGAAAAATATGGCCCTCTAGAGAGGTCACAAGGTTTTTCATTATCGGGACCTATTGACCGGGTTTCGAAGTACGGGAACCCGATTTTGGAACTTTACCTGGGATATCTAAAAGGTAACATTCTCCAAATTTTTTCATGAAAGCTCATGAAAAATATGGCCTTAGAAGTTCACAAGGTTTTTTTTTTTTTTTTAAAACCTACGGGCCTAGTTTTTGACCACATTTTGGACCAAGTTTCGAAACCGACCTAGTTTATCTTTCAATTTTAATTTTTCCCAAGATCAATTTTAAATTAAAGATCCAAATTGAAAAATATGGCCCTAGGGGGGGGGTCAAAAAATTTTAAAATTTTTTTTAACCTATTTAACCTGGGTTTTTTACCGCAGTTGCCCCCGTTTAAAAAACTTGACCCCTAGATATCGTTCAGGGAAATTTAGAAACCCATTCCAAAACCAATTTTTTTTCCCTTCCCCAGAACCCAAAAAAGAAAAGTATATCGGGCCTCCAAAAAAGGGGGGGCCCAACAAAGGTTTTTTTTTATTTTTTTTGGGCCCTCCCCTGGAAACCTAAGTTTTTTTAAGGCAAAGGGGGTTGGCCCCAAAGGTTTCAAAATTGGGGGGAAACCAAAAAGATACATCAAGGGGGGTTTGAAACATTTCTGCCAATTTTTAGGGGGAGATCCATTCAAAAACTTATGGCCCCCCTGGGGAAAGGGGGTTCCCAAAAAGGTTTTTTCCCAAATTTTAGGACCCCTTTAACTGACCTAGTTTTTTTGAAAAAGGCAAAAACCCAGGGAACCCCTTTTTTAAAAACCAACCTTTTTTGCCCCCTTAAAAAATTATAAAAATCAAGTAAAATTTTCCCCTTTGTTTCCCAAAAATTTTCCCAATGGGAAAATTTCAAAGTTTGAAAAATTTTTATGACCCTTAAAGGGAGTTTAAAACAAGGTTTTTTCCTTTAATTTTTTAAAAACCTTTAAACGGGGGACCGGGTTTTTTTTGAAAAGGCCACGTGACCCAGTTTCAAAACTTGACCTAGATATCATCAAGTTTTAAAACTTTTTCAAAAAACCCCAAAACCTTTTTCTTTTTAAAGATCCCCAATTGGGAAAAAATTGGGGGGCCCCCCTTTCCCCTAAGTGTCCCAAACAAAAAGGTTTTACGGGACGGGGGGGAAACCGGTTACCTGGAGGACCCGGGGGGCAAGGGGGACCCCCGGGGGCACAAAAAGTTTCACCTTGTCATTTTGGTGACAGGTGAGCAAAAAAGAATCAACGGGCTGGGGGGGTCCTATTGCTTCCCGAAGGGAAATTTAAAAGGGGGGCTAAAACACCTTTTTAATTTGAAAAAAATATCGGTCTTTGAAATTAAAATTTTTTCAAATTTTAAAAAAAATTACAAAAGGGACACTTTCCCAAGAAATTTGAATTCATCAAGTACAATGAAAATCTTTTATAAAGGTCTGCAAGTAAATTTTTCCCTTTAAAAAAATTTTTGGTAAAAAACCGATTTTTTTGTGATACCTCATTACCACCAAAGCCTTTTTTTAAAATTTTTGTTGTATATATTAAATTAATAAAGTTTTTCAAAAATTCTGTTTGATCAAAAAGGGCAATCCACTTTATTCAAAATTGAGCTATAGGGACACTGTGGCCCTAAACTTTTTTTCAAAAGGGGTTTTAAATTTATCATTGAAACAAATTTCCGGGCACCTTCCTTGTTGAAAATAACAAATAAAACATTCTTTTCAGTGTCAACCTATTTAGTCACAAAATCTGTAGGTCACCAGTTAGACTTGTGACTATGAAAGGCCCAGGGGGTTAAATTTTCCATTTTAAAGGGCCGGTAAAAGGCGAAGGGGGCTTTTGTCCATGACCGTATGTGAATGACCTTATTTAAACCCCAAATACTCCATTTGGTTTGACTCCTTTAAAACACGGGTTTTTATTTTGGGTTCACAAGGGGGAGTTTAAATGGGGGGTTCCGGGGTGTTGGTGAGGACCCCGGCGGGGAGTAAAAGGGGGCCCGGGGGGGGGGGGGGGGGGGAAAAAATGGAAAAGGACGTTTGGGAAAGAGGGGTTTTTTTTCCGTACCCATAAAACTATGGGGGTAGATGCATTGTTTTTTCATCTTTGAACATTTTAATGGTGGGGGTTTTTGACATTTAAAAATTTAGAGAGTCTTTAAAAAAACATGACAAACACAAGCGTTCTTTTGGGCATCCCTTTTTCACCCGACTTGCCCCGAACCAGCCAAAATAAACGAAAAACTTCTGATTTCCCAACCGTGCTAGTCAAATAAAAAACAGCAGCAGCACAGCAAAAAAAACATGTTCTTGTAAAGACTTCCATGGAACTTGCGAAAAAAATTACTAAAATTTTTTATTTTTAATCTGTGAAAGAATTCAAACACATCTTAACCTAAAAGCTGAACAAGAGAGAACCTTACATATACATTTTATGTATAAATGATTTAATGAACTGTTGTTTGTATTTGCTAATCTGTACTACTAAGCCTGTTGATTTCTTAGACAATAAAAATCTTATCATAGACATGTTTTTAAAAAGCACCCAGATAAAAGGGGGACCCAAACTACTCAATTTTTGTTTTGGGTTCAGTTTTTAATTACTTTAAGATATTTGGGCCTTTCCATGGAAAACCAACATAGTTGGGGTTTTTCGGCCCAAAACAAAGATCCCCGAAACCCGCCTGCCCCAAACCCGCAGTCGGTCAGGATCCCTGCTAATTCTAACAGTTTTCTCCAATTCCAATAGGCTTTAAAAGCAAAAAGCCCGATCCCCGAAACCCCTGCCCCGGGGGGCGCAGGGGTGGTCTAGATCCATGCTGGGCGGGGAACCCACTATTTTTGGGTTTTTCCCCGGCACGGGTTTAATTTTTTTTTTTTGATTCCCTTTGCTTCAATCAGGATTTCATGAAATTTCCCGTTTTATTAAAAGGGGTAACCCACAACAAAAAAAGGGTTAAAATTTGGGAATAAAAAAGTAGTTAAAATGATTTCCTTTACAGAAAAAACTGAAAAATTTTTTATTTTTTTTTAAATAGAGAGAGAAAATCATTGGGAAATGTGTTTCTGAACCAGTTGCAATGAAAAAAATGAAAAACTATTTTCCATTTACCCAAAAAGAAAGAGCCAGAATGCCTTCCTGAATTCCCCAAAACTCCATCAAGTGTGGGTGCTTTTCCCCCATACCAAAATTTTCTTTAAATGTTTCCCAAAATATAGCAGTTCTCTGGAACAAAAAATTTTTAAAATTTAAAAACCTGTAAACTAAAACGAAATTTAAGGGGTTTCCTCAAGGGGTTTTAAAAATTTTTAACAAACCCCAAAAATTCACAAAATTAAAACCCTTTTTCAAATAGTATTTTGTTAATTCACAAAAAAAATTCGGCCCCAAATTGCTTAAGAAATTTAAATTCCAAAAACAGTGGGTTTGTCCCTTGAAAAAAATCATTGGGGGTTTTAAGTTCGTGTGAAAGGGGTCATATAACAAAGGGGACAAACCTCAGCCCATTTTAATAAACAAACCAAAGATTTTTTCTTTGAGCAAAAAACACTGTTCGAGATTTTATTCTTTTGGGTTCCCACATGTTTTTCAAGGATTATTTTTGTACAATTTCCCCGACAACAACCCAAACCACCCTCCCGGAAGATACTCCGTCTCACTGAGGGTTTAAAAATCATGCCAAAAAAAACAAGATTTCTCCATGCAATTTTCAAAGTTATGTCCGAACAAACAATCTGGGTGGGCCCCAAACCCTGACGTATGCCCTGGGGGCCCTGGGGGCCCCATACACCAAACAGGGGCCCTTTTGGGGGCAACTAAGTCTTCCCTTCCCGCAAGAGGTCGGGGGAAAAAATAAACATCCCAAAGCTGGGCTTTTAAAATTTTAGTTTTAACCAAAAAAGTTATGAACAACATTTAAAACTTTTAAAAAGAACATTAAACAATTTTTGTTTTAAAATGTTTTAAAAAATAAAAAAGGGGCCCCAACTGTTGTAAAATAAAACCTTTTACCCCCTTTAATTGTCTAAAAAAGGGTTTGGGGGCATAAAGGGGCCAAAAGGGAAACATTGTAAAAAATAGAAGGGAGATTTTCCAGCTTAAATGGCCCCCTAGAAAACAAAGGGGACCCAACACAACAATTTTTACAAAATCATTACCTGTAGAAGTTTTTTGCAAATAATACACCATGGGAAACAAAAGTACCCAAAAATCATTACTGCTATCACACCTCTGCCATGTTTCAGAAAGGGAAAAAAACCCTTTTGAAAAAAAAATTATAAAACCGTAAAGTAAAATAATTTAAAAAACCGGGGGCTAGCCCCCTATGGGAGGCATATGCCCATTTAAAAACCCGACGAACCCCAAAGACTAAGAATGCAAAATCAAACCTACATCAAATAGACAAGAAGGGAAAACAGGTATACAACTTCACTTTAAAAATCAACATCAAAAAAACATAAAATTGATTTAATGTAACAAAATGGGGAGGATTTACACAAAATTTTTCCCTTTAAAAACAATTTTAAAAAGCTGAAAATTTAAAGGGAAATTTTAAAATACTAATTTTTTTTTTTGGGTTTGGTTTAATGTACAGGGCACAAGTGAGGTCAAACGGGGCTAGGCCCGGGTTTTTTTCAAAAGGAAGACCCCAGTCGCCCCCCCGGGGAATTTTTTCATCCCAGGGTGGTTGGGGACCTGATAAACCCCAAACCTTCCTTAACCAGCCGGGGGGGCTTTCCTCACATGAAAAAGCACAGGGTTTTGAACCCCCCAATTTTGAAGGCAAGCTACCTTTAAACCCTCCCCCAAGGGGGCCCCAAAAAAACTACATGAAATTAAAAACTTACCAAACCAAAACTGGGATTCGGGTATCTCCTTCATTTCTAAGCCATTTTCTGTGTTTATTCCCAATTGAAAAGGAAAGATGCTTCTCAGGGGCACAAAAACAGTTTCAAAAACAGATATTTAGCCCAACGAAATTTTTAAAGCAACACAGCATCAGCACTAAATTTTTTTACCACTGAATTTTAAAAAAAAAAATGAAACTAAGGCCTTTTAGTAAAACAAGGGAAAAAAAAATTTAGGGAATCTTTCCCCAAAAAAAAAATCAAGATATTTGGGGCCCCATCCTGGGGGAATTTTTAACTTATGGGAGCAAAACAAAACTTTAAACAACTGGGAAACACTGCCCAAAAAACTTTTAGCCAAAAACGTAAGTTTTTACACTGTAAATGATCTACAAAAACTTTCTCACTTTTTGGGGCAATTTAATTTTATGTGAAATTTAAGCAAATAAAAGCCTTTCCCGGGAAATGCCATCAAGCCCTTGGGTTTACCCCCCGGGAACAACAATTTTCTTTAAACCCCAAACAAAATGGGGAAAAACTTAAAGGAATTTCAAACTGCTTAAACCGTTATCAAAAGGCCAAAAAAACTGTAACAGAATTGCAATTTGGGGTTAAACCTGGGGATCAAATGGGGAAAAAACTGTAAAAGACTGTGCAAATTTTCTTTAAAAAACCAAAGTTAAATCTTTAAATTTTTTGGGATTTAAATGTGAACAGGGGAATTTAACTTGCTTAATATACCTAAGGGGATCTAAAAATTTGGTTTTAAACAAGGGAAAAAAGAAAAAATTGTAACTTGGGTTATACTAGTATCTTTAAAAAGGGGGAAAAAAAACTTTTTAACAAGGAAAAATGTAACTTTTTTCTTTTTTACCCATAACTAAAGGAAAAAACGGGAAAAAGAAAAAGTTAAATATAACTTGTTTTTCCCAATGGTAAAAACTGTAACAGAAAATTTTAACTTGCTTTTACCTATAAACCCAATTTGGGAAAACTTTTAAACCCGAATTGTAAATTGCTTATATCTTTTTAAAGGGGGAAAAAACCTTTGGTAAAAATTTGGTAAAAAAATTGAAATTTTAAACCCAATGGTATAAACGGGGAACAAATTGTAACTTGCCCTTTATCCCAAAAGGTAAAAATTTTAACAGAATTTTAACTTGTATACCCCAGTAACTAATGGTAAAAACTGTAAAAAGAAATTTTAACTTGGGTTTTTTAAACAATGGAAAAAATTTTAAAAAATTTTAACTTGCTTTTATTCTAATGGGATAAACTGTAACAAATTGTAACTTGCTTTACCTAGTATCTTTAAAAATTTTAAAAAAAACTTTTAACAGGGAATTGGTAACAAAAGCTTTAAAACAAGTAACAAAATAGGAATTCTATAATTTAAATTGCAATTTGGGGTTAAACGGAACTTAAAAAGTGGGATGGCAATAAAGCCTTTACACATAGCTTTTTAAAATTTCAAATATTTAAAGCCCTGAGTAAAAACCCTCTGCAAAAAGGAGGTATCTGGGGTTATTTCCATAGCCTTTCCGGGGGAAAAAAAATCCCAAATCAAAAGGGGTTTACCAACACTATAGGAGGGGTGATTGACAATGAACTAGACTGTCACATTTCTTATTAATAAATTTTCAGAAAATGTTTCATGCAAATAAACTCTTGTACATTTTACACCACATTCAAAAAATATCTGAAATTGTCAGACTTGTGTAAAACTATTATCTTTATTTCCTTAGCAACTCTCTTACTGCAAACCTGGTAACGTCAATCAAATCCACAAAGGGTATAGTATAATTGAGCCGCGCCATGAGAAAATCAACATAGTGGGTTTGCGACCAGCATGGATCTGCACATCTGCGCATGGTCAGGATCCGTGCTGTTCGCTAACAGTTTCTCTAATTGCAATAGGCTTTAAAAGCGAACAGCATGGATCCTGACCAGACTGCGCAGGCTGGTCTGGATCCATGCTGGTCGCAAACGTACTATGTTGGTTTTCTCATAGCGCGGCTCATATTATGATTCTGATGTTGAATTTGGTGCAACAATGCACAGCATTTACCTGACGTTTAATGCATCATTTTACAAATGTTTAACAGTGCACTAGTTTCTGTTAGTAAAATGACTGAACATAACAAATTGCAAAGCTTTGCTGAAAATGGTGTCATCATAATCACAAACAGTTTGTGTTGCCATTAACTTCTGCTATCAACTTGGATACTTGCCTTCAAAAATGTATGAAATGTAAATGTAGACATTTACAGGAAAAACAATATTTTGGACACAAGTACATGGATGGCATCAGTGCTTAGAGATGGTGCAGTTTTACAAGAATATGCAATGGGGAAAGGTGATAAAACATCAGTCTTTAAAACTGACTACATGGTAAACAGTGACAGGAAGGTCATTTTAAGAAACATTTTCTTATGCTGTTCAACATCTTTTTGTAAAACTTTGTCTGTGAGTGTAACATAGATATTTTTACTCAGTAGATTTCAAGACATGACAGATGCGTTTCTTGCAAAGGTGATTATTTGGAAAAGTATAAAATGTTAAAAATCCATATCCTGATTGCAACATCAACTGACGTTATTTTATCTTCTTTGAAGCTCCATGCCTTGCTGTTATACATTCGCTTGTAACTTACATTGTTTTGGTAAATTAAATTGAAATTTGCAGAGGTGGTCAAATGCAGACTAAGCACCGAGTTTTTTTATCATCCTACGTAAAGCTATATCAAAGTGATAGGAAGAGTCTGGTTAGTTCTGGATCACCCCTCGTATAAAAGGAACATGCTTAAAGTTACTCTCCACAGATGGAAACAATTTTCGATTCAACACGTACGGAGAAAGTAGCCCACTGTCTGGGGGGTAAACATTTGATGCTAAATTTTATGAAAAAATTTAGTTTGATTGAGTCTGTTCATGAGAGGTAATAAAATGTGTAATGCCCCTTACGCTCATTGCTCACCTTTCACTGATATCTGTGGTATGTTCCTGTAGCCAGCTAGAACTAGATGCCCTCATCACATGGTTTAATGCCTTGTTATCAACACTATACACCAGGAACATGTGCAGTAAGAAGGCAAACATCACACCTACCAGCAGTCGACCACTGAAAATCAAATGTAAATTCATAGTCACATTATTATCAATAATTTCTGTAAAAGTGTTGAATCAGGTTTTGCTACTGATATAATTTTACTATAGAATACTACTGTGTGGTGCAAAATGCACCTGAAACAATCAAAGGTCTCCCAATATATCCATGTTAATTTTGTTATTCGTTCAGTAAGTTTTAGCAATACAGTTCACAGCTTGTAGCTATTTTTAATTGGGAATGCTGAAAACAGTATTACAATAAAATAAGTGTAAATCTCTATAGAATGTGGTCATACACTGCTACAAATGTATATCAGGATTGGTAAGTGACAAAAAATCTTCTTTCAAATTGTCAATTTTTTTTATTTCTTTTTCAAATTTATTCATTCCACAAGGCAAGTTGCAGACAAAATATTATTTCACTGCATTTTTGGTGAAATTCAAACTGACTGTTATAAAATTCAAGTACTTTCTCACGTTTTTAGAGTTAAAGTCATTTTTAAATAAGTTTTCAAGGAATTTTCCAAGTCTCTATACTTTTCGTGACATTATAAATGGCAACTGACTTACCCATACTGTTAGTGTCATGACACCATACCAACAACGTTGCCGTACCAAATACATTCAATGCCAGGAACACTAAAATCTTCTTAGTCTGAAATGATCATTAAACAAGAGCTGTCACTAATGGTGACAAATGCCCCCGCAGCACCCTGACCTTTGACCTAGTGACCCCAAAGTCAGTAGGGGTGGTGTACTCAATAAGTACTATCAGCATGTGAAGTTTGAAGGTCCTGGGTGAAGTGGTTCGCATGTAAAGTGCCTTCATGCAAAAAGTTAACGTTGGCCCCTGTGACCTTGACCTTTGACCTGGTGACCCCAAAGTCAGTAGGATTGTTGTACTCATAAAGTACTATCAGCATGTAAAGTTTGAAGGTCCTGGGTGAAGTGGTTCGCGAGTAAAGTGCCTTCATGCAAAAAGTTAACGTTGGCCCCTGTGATCTTTGACCTGGTGACTCCAAAGTCAGTAGGGTTGGTGTACTCAATAAGTACTATCAGCATGTGAAGTTTGAAGGTCCTGGGTGCAGTGGTTTGCGAGTAAAGTGCCTTCATGCAAAAAGTTAACGTTGGCCCCTGTGACCTTGACCTTTGACCTGGTGACCCCAAAGTCAGTAGGGTTGTTGTACTCATAAAGTACTATCAGCATGTAAAGTTCGAAGGTCCTGGGTGAAGTGGTTCGCGAGTAAAGTGCCTTCATGCAAAAAGTTAACATTGGCCCCTGTGACCTTTGACCTGGTGACTCCAAAGTCAGTAGGGTTGGTGTACTCAATAAGTACTATCAGCATGTGAAGTTTGAAGGTCCTAGGTGCAGTGGTTCGCGAGTAAAGTGCCTCCATGCAAAAAGTTAACGTTGGCCCCTGTGACCTTGAACTTTGACCTGGTGACCCCAAAGTAAGTAGGGGTGGAGTACTCATAAGTACTATCAGCAAGTGAAGTTTGAAGGTCCTGGGTGCAGTGGTTCCCCAGTAAAGTGCCTTCATGCAAAAAGTTAATGTTGGCTCCTGTGACCTTGACCTCTGACCTGGTGACCCCAAAGTCAGTAGGGGTGGTGTACTCAATAAGTACTATCAGCATGTGAAGTTTGAAGGTCCTGGGTGCAGTGGTTCGTGTGTAAAGTGCCTTCATGCAAAAAGTTAACTTTGACCCCTGTGACCTTGACCTTTGACCTTGTGACCCCAAAGTCAGTAGGGGTGGTGTTCTCAATAAGTACTATCAGCATGTGAAGTTTGAAGGTCCTGGGTGCAGTGGTTCACGAGTAAAGTGCCTTCATGCAAAAAGTTAACGTTGGCCCCTGTGACCTTGACCTTTGACCTGGTGACCCCAAAGTCAGTAGGGGTGGTGTACTCAATAAGTACTATCAGCATGTGAAGTTTGAAGGTCCTGGGTGAAGTGGTTCACGAGTAAAGTGCCTTCATGCAAAAAGTTAACGTTGGCCCCTGTGACCTTTACCTTTGACTTGGTGACCCCAAAGTCAGTAAGGGTGGTGTACTCAATAAGTACTATCAGCATGTGAAGTTTGAAGGTCCTGGGTGCAGTGGTTCGCGAGTAAAGTGCCTTCATGCAAAAAGTTAACTTTGGCCCCTGTGACCTTGACCTTCGACCTGGTGACCCCAAAGTCAGTAGGGGTGGTGTTCTCAATAAGTACTATCAGCATGTGAAGTTTGAAGGTCCTGGGTGCAGTGGTTCACGAGTAAAGTGCCTTCGTGCAAAAAGTTAACGTTGTGACGAATGAACGAACGGACGGACAGTTGAAAACTAATATGCCTCCCTTCGGCCGCATAAAAAAATCTTTCTTGAAATGCAGTGTCTCTCATTGTTAAAATGCACATTACTTTATTCCACTTCCATTCCATAAGTTAATCAAGACAACTGAAAAATGATATTTTACAGGGAAAGAAAAACCAACCCATGTCATTCAAAACAAAGGATTCTAGATTTAGGCCTTAAATCCATACTTAATTGAAAAAGATATGGCAGACTGAAATTTAAGAAATTTAAGAAAATGGTAAAAATTTTGGTAATTTAAAACATGATTACCTGAAACTATTTTGTAATAACACTGTTTCTGTAAAAAAGGATTTTGAATCTTTCTAGATTTCAATCTGTTTCTAGATTTCAATCTGTTTTATTTCTCTCATGGCCTTTATCAAAATGATAACAAGAGGACCATGATGGTCCTGAATCGCTCACCTATTCCCACATGACCCAGTTTCGAGTATGACATTGTCTTTTCTATTATTTGACATAGCGACCTAGTTTTTGAGCTCATGTGACCCAGTTTTGAACCTGACCTAGATATCATCAAGATAAAAATTCTGACCAATTTTCATGAAGATCCATTGAAAAATATGGCCTCTAGAGAGGTCACAAGGTTTTTTTATCATTTGACCTATTGACCTATTGACCTAGTTTTCGAAGGTACATGACCCTGTTTTGAACTTGACCTAGATATCATCACAGTAAAAATTCTCACTAATTTTCATGAAGTTCAATTGAAAAATATGGCCTCTAGAGATGTCAAAAGGGTTTTCTATTTTTATACCTACTGGCCTAGTTCTTGACCGCACGTGACCACGTTTAGAAACTGACCTAGATATCATCAAGGTGAACATTCAGACCAATTTTCATGAAGATCCATTGAAAAATATGGCCTCTAGAGAGGTCAAAAGATTTTTCTAATTTTAGACCTACTAACCTAGTTTTTGACTGCAGTTGACCCAATTTCAAACTTGACCTAGATATCATCAAGATGAACATTCAGAACAACTTTCATACAGATCCCATGAAAAGTATGGCCTCTATAGAGGTCAAAAGGTTTTTTTATTATTTGACCTACTGACCTAGTTTTTTATGGCACGTGGCCCAGTTTCAAACTTGACCTAGATATCATCAAGGTGAATATTCTGACCAATTTTCATGAAGATCCATTCAAGGGTATGGCCTCTAGAGAGGTCACAAGGTTTTTCTATTTTAAGACCTACTGACCTAGTTTTTGATTGCAGTTGACCCAGTTTCAAACTTGACCTATATATCATCAAGATAAACATTCAGACCAACTTTCATACAGATCCCATGAAAAATATGGCCTCTAGGGACGTCTCAAGGTGTTTTCATTATTTGACCTACTGACCTACTTTTTGAAAGCACGTGACCCACTTTCTAACTTGACCTAGATATCATCAAGATGAACATTCTGACAAATTTTTATGAAGATCCATTCACAAGTATGGCCTCTAGAGAGGTCACAAGGTTTTTCTATTTTTAGACCTACTGACCTAGTTTTTGATCGCACATGACCCAGTTTCGAACTTGGCCTAGATATCATCAAGATGAACATTCAGACCAATTTTCATACAGATCCCATGAAAAATATGGCCTTTAGAGAGGTCACAAGGTTTTTCTATTATTTGACCTACTGACCTAGTTTTTGATGGCATGTGACCCAGTTTCGAACTTGACCTAGATATCATCAAGGTGAACACTCTGACCAATTTTCATGAAGATCTTGTGAAATATATGGCCTCTAGAGAGGTCACAAGGTTTTTCTATTTTATGACCTACTGACCTAGTTTTTGACCGCACGTGACCCAGTTTCGAACTTGACCTAGATATCATCAAGGCGAACATTCTAACCAATTTTCATGAAGATCTTGCGGAAAATATGGCTTCTAGAGAGGTCACAATATTTTTCTATTTTTAGACCTACTGACCTAGTTTTTGACGGCACATGACCCAGTTTCGAACTTGACCTAGATATCATCAAGATGAACATTCTGACAAACTTTCATAAAGATCCCATGAAAAATGTGACCTCTAGAGTGGTCACAAGCAAAAGTTTACGCACGGACGGACGCACGCACAGACGATGGATGCTGCGCGATCACAAAAGCTCACCTTGTCACTTTGTGACAGGTGAGCTAAAAATTCCAGGTATCATTCTTACATCTTAGCATTCTCTGAATACAACAACAAACTAAAATCATTGATAAAGGACCTAAGACCAAAATAATAATGAGATGAAACAGTAAAATCTAGAGTCTTTATAATAAGACATTATTTTTTTTTGATGAACTAACAATCAAATAGTTATTTGCATATTATTATTTGTCTCTAATCAATATGTTCAACATGTAAAAAGATGGAATTAACTTCACTAAAGGAAGAAAATAAGATGTTGTTTACCTCTTTCAGGCGTAGTATAGAATGAAATGCAGCTGTGACTGTACGGATGAAAGATTTCTGTGGACTGACAAATGGGTATATGGTTTCCTGCAAAACAAAGTAAGACTACATGAAGCTTGCTGGTTGAGCCATTCATCATTCTGTACTTAAAATGAGAAGTGGTAAACTTGTAGAACTTAGTCTATAACAAAACAAGAGGGCCATGATGGCTCTACATCTCTCAACCAAGTTTCAGAGCTTAAACAGTCTAGAGAGTGTGCAATTTTGGTTTCAGAGGCAGTATTAGTTGATTATATGTGACAATTAACAAACATTTCAAACACTATACATGTATATGTCTTAGGTCTTTTAAATCAGCTGAAAAAATACAGACAACTGAAACAAGCTGAGGGTGTTTTGGAAATTAGGTGGAAAAAAACACACAAACGAGCAAGATGAGATGTTTTGGAAGGTTTCTTTATAATGGTTATCTGCATCCAGCTGTTATATGAGAAATTGTTTAAAGTTTCTATACTAACTAGTTAGCTCTAGTGGTCCTTAAAAGGGGGCCAAGTGCCAACCTTACTATGATACTACAGACCAAGTTTGGTGAAGATCAATCAAGTGGTTCATGAAGCTGAAACATTTGAACAAACTTTATAGAGGACCATGCCTGGATGCTACTAGTAGTTTCATAGGAGATGTCATCTGAACAAAAGTGTGGATGGATGGATGGACGAGTAACTACAATAGCTAACCCAAGCACTTGGGAGCTCTGGTGAGCTAAAATACTTACCACTTAAAAACCATTATTTTTATGGGGGATTAACTTTTGTGAATTTTGTGATTAAGTCCATCCACAAAACTAAATTCAAATGAACAAGCAAAATTACCATTAATTTTATCTTCACACTTTCAAATCTACAAAGTCATATATCTGCTATAAATAGCCATTTTTACCAAAAACCAAGAAATTTTAACAAAAACAAAATTAAACTAGAAAATGCTTTTGTAAAAAAGCGCATGTCTCCCCCAATGCAAAGTGCTATAGGCAAGAAGTCAATAGGGGTCAGGAGCGAAAGTCAAAGAGACACTGATGGTTGGCTGCAATAGGGATCATCTACTTGGCATGTCCAGTCATCCCGCTAAATTTCAACACTCGTGGCCTAGTGGTTCTCAAGTCACTGTTCAGGCTCCTGTGACCTTGACCTTTGATCAAGTGACCTCAAAATAAATAGGGGTCATCTACTCTGCATGTCCAATCATCCTATTAAGTTTCAACATTGTAGGTCAAGTGGTTCTCAAGTTATTTCCAAAAAATGATTTTACATGAACATGCCACTGTGACCTTGACCTTTAATAGACTGTCCCCATAATCAATAGGGGTCATCTACTCTGCATGTTCAATCATCCTATCAAGTTTCAACATTCTGGGTCAAGTGGTTCTCAAGTTATTGATCGGAACTAGTTATCAATGTTCAGGCCCCTGTGACCTTGACCTTAAACGGAGTGATCCCAAAAACAATAAGGGTCATTTATTTTGCATGAACAATCATCCTATGAAGTTTCATCATTCTGGGTCAAGTGGTTCTCAAGTTACTGACCGGAAATGGTTTTCAATGTCCGGGCCCCTGTGACCTTGACCTTTCACAGAGTGACCCCAAAATCGTTAGGGGTCATCTACTCTTTATGACCAATCATCCTATTAAGTTTCAACATTCTGGGTCAAGTGGTTCTCAAGCTACTGACCGGAAATGGTTTTCAATGTTCAGGCCCCTGTGACCTTGACCTTTAATGGAGTGACCCCAAAATCGATAGGGGTCATCTACTTTGCATGCACAATCATCCTATGAAGTTTCAACATTCTAGGTCAAGTGGTTCTCTAGTTATTGATCAGAAATGGTTTTCAATGTTCAGGCCCCTGTGACCTTGACCTTTGACGGAGTGATCCCATAATCAATAGGGGTCATCTACTCTTTATGACCAATCATCCTATCAAGTTTCAACATTCTGGGTCAGGTGGTTCTCTAGTTATTGATTGGAAATGGTTTTCAATGTTCAGGCCCCTGTGACCTTGACCTTTGACGGAGTGACCCCATAATCAATAGGGGTCATCTACTCTTCATGACCAATCATCCTATGAAGTTTCAACATTCTGGGTCAAGTGGTTCTCTAGTTATTGATCGGAAATGGTTTTCAATGTTCAGGCCCCTGTAACCTTGACCTTTGACGGAGTGACCCCAAAATCAATAGGGGTCATCTACTCTTCATGACCAATCATCCTATGAAGTTTCAACATTCTGGGTCAAGTGGTTCTCTAGTTATTGATCGGAAATGGTTTTCAATGTTCAGGCCCCTGTGACCTTGACCTTTGACGGAGTGACCCCAGAAACAATAGGGGTCATCTACTCCAGCAGCTCTACAACCCTATGAAGTTTGAAGGTTCTAGGTCAAATGGTTCTCCAGTTATTGCTCGGAAATGAAGTGTGACATATGGACGGACGGAAGGACGGACAGGGCAAAAACAATATGTCTCCTGGGGGAGACATAACTAGAGATGCTTTTGAGAAAAGCGCATGTCTCCCATAATTGCCTAATCATCTAAACAGTAACTCAGTCTTTATATATTGTTTACTTAAGGAGGTAGGTTACCTTGTTACAAGGGTAAATTCAAATTAGCTGAACCGCAGCATCTTTTTGTATTTCGTGTAATATGAAGTTTTAACTGCTAAAATCTCAGTTTCGTTTGTCTCTGTCCCTTCAAGTTCAATTTTTATCCAGGTTTGAAGAACATGACCCTCCAAAGGTATTTTATATTGAAAGAAGAAAGAAAATACGGATATTTAACATTTTTCAGTGTATTTTAGTTTCACTGATATCCGTAGAAGTCAGCATAATCTATAATTTTACTAGTATGCACGTTAGCTTTCTAATATAAGCTTAAAATGTATATGTCGCGGGGCTCGTGTTTCCATGGTAACACATTTTCTCTCATTTTTAAACAACTATGTATAAAAATAGGGGTTTTCGACAGCTTCAGTGCCATTCTGCTAATGACCAACATGGAATATTTGGGTAATATTATTAGCAACATACCAAGCACTATACATGGTACCCTATTTTTCTTAAAGTTTAAAGTAACCATGGCAACAGAGATGTTTAAAATGGCTTATATCTTGCTTTTTGTCGTAATTTCTTATAAAATAATATTGATATGATTATCTTTCTAGTTGATGTAGCTTTAACACATATTATTTCTAACGTAAGTTATATTTTCGTGTTATCTGCATTTATTCAAACAAATTTCTAAGCTTAGAATACTTACAGCAGTACCCCTCGTCTGGCATTTTTCATGGAAAAATCGTTCAGCATGCTACTATTATTCTCATGGATGTTGTTGAAATGAAAATAACAAGAGGGCCATGATGGCCCTATATCGCTCACCTGTTATCATTGAACTTAAGGACAAGTCTTCAAGGTCAAAAGATCATAACAGAAATCAATCAAAAGAATTATGAGAAAATATAGTTGAAATTTTCTTTAAGTAACTTTAAAAACAAGATTTGAAAACTTTTGTAGAGGTCCACTAGGCAATCCTACATGTCAAATATCTAAGCTCTTCTGGTTTATTTTTAGAAAATTTTGAAGATTTTTCTATGTACAATCAAGTAACCCCATGGGGCAGGGTCAATTTGACCCCAGGGGTCATGATTTGAATAAACTTTGTAAAAGTCTAATAGGCAATGCTACATGTCAAATATCTAAGATCTAGGCCTTCTGGTTTATTTTTAGAAGTTTTTTTAAGATTTTCCTATGTAAAATCAAGTGACCCCTAGGGCGGAATCAATTTTGACCCCGGGGGACAAGGTTTGAACAAATTTTGTAGAGGTCCACTAGGCAATGCAACATGTCAAACATCTAGTCTCTAGGCCTTCTAGTTTATTTTTAGAAAATTTTTGAAGATTTTCCTATATAAAATCAAGTGACCCCTGGGGCCGGGTCAATTTTGACCCAGGGGGTCATGATATGAAAATTTTGTAGAGGTCCACTAGGTAATGCTACATGTGAAATATCTAAGCTCTAGGCCTTCTGGGTTTTTTTTAGAAAACTTTTGAAGATTTTCCTATGTAAAGTCAAGTGACCCCTAGGGCGGGGTCAATTTTGACCCCCGGGTCATAATTTGAACAACTTTAGTAGAGGTCCACTAGGCAATGCTACAGGTCAAACATCTAAGCTCTAGGGCTTCTAGTTTTTGAGAAGAAGATTTTTTAAATATTTTCCTATGTAAAATCAAGTGACCCCTGGGGCGGGGTCAATTTTGATCCCGGGGGCCATGATTTGAACAAATTTAGTATAGGTCCACTAGGCAATGCTACATGTGAAATATCTAAGCTCTAGGCCTTCTGGTTTATTTTTAGAAATTTTTTTAAGATTTTCCTATGTAAAATCAGGTGACCCCTGGGGCGGGGTCAATTTTGACCCCGGGGTCATGATTTGAACAATTTTAGTAGAGGTCCACTAGGCAATGCTACAGTTCAAATATCTAAGCTCTAAGGCTTCTGGTTTTTGAGAAGAAGATTTTTTTAAGATTTTCTTATGTAAAATCAAGTGACCCCTGGGGCGGGGTCAATTTTGACCCCGGGGTCATGATTTGAACAAACTTGGTAGAGGTCTACTAGGCAATGCTTCACACCATATATCTAAGCTCTAGGGCTTCTGGTTTTTGAGAAGAAGATTTTTAAAGTTTTTCCTTTCGGTTGCCATGGCAACCAGTGTTCTGCAAGGAATTCAATTCTTTGAACAATTTTGAAAGGGGGCCATCCAAGGAACATCCCTATGAAGTTTCATCAAAATTGGCCTGTTTGTTTAGGAGGAGATGTTGTTTAAAGGAAAGTGTGGACGGACGTCGGACGGTGAGCGATCACAATACCTCACCCTGAGCACTTTGTGCTCAGGTGAGCTAAAAAGCCGAAGCTGTGTTTCTTAAATAGACTAGTGTCAACGCTTTTGAATTTTACATTTAGATACATAGGTCACGGGCTTCGTTTCCATGGTAACATCAATTCAATTCAAGAAACCACAATTTTCTACTGAAATTTGAACAATTTTAGATCTTAGTTTTAGTATATAAGTAACAAATTTTCAACAGAACCTGAAAAATAGGTATTACAAATCAAACTGCTAGATATCTTATTTGAAAATGGCCGTAACAAGTAACCTCTCACCCAACTATATTCCAAATAACATTGGTTACCATCATCCATTTTCTTACATTCCGCATAACATTTCAATATAACTACATAAAAGAAGCAAAATATTGATTATTATTCAGAGCAAAAGACTCATAAAAAATATTTCAGCAAATAATGGTTATTTGAAAATAGTTTGAATAAAGAAAATGCACAGAATTACGTACTTTCAAGATAAAAGCTATTTATTTTGCGCGGTAACTGACACGTAACGTCATGACGTCAACGACGTCATTTTAAGGCAACATTGTTTTGAAGCGTTTCTTTGGCAATTTATTCATTATTTCTGCATTATTAAACCATAAAGCGTCAGATCGAAGACAGGTCTATGATTTGTTTTCAGAAGAATGAATATACAAACACATTTAGTTTGTCGTAAACGTCGTCGTAAATTGTCACGTTAGCTTCAGGTTGGACATGCGCACATACAAATATAAAGGTAACCTACCTCCTTAATCCACATGTGCATGCGCTTTCTTGACACCAAAAGGACGCCTTTACTACTAGTAGTATAGGCGCCGGTTTAGGGGTAAAACTGCGCAAGAAATCTGAGTGATTTTGGTAAATCAAGGGCCATAATTCCGAAGTGCCTAGGCCGATTTGGCTAGTTATCGAACTTGGCCGAGCACTTATTGGCAGACACATTTTGTTGAAGTTTGGTGAAGATCGGATGAGAAATGTTCGATTTAGAGTGCGGACAAGCCTTGTGACACACAGACAGACACACAGACTGGAGTAAATCAATATGTCTCCCACACCACTGTGTGGTGGGAGACATAATGATGTTACAAAAACTTTGTAATAATGCATTTTAGAATATCTAAAAGAGAAAATTATTCTAAGTAAAACCTCAAAACCTTCAAGAATGTAAACAGCTTCCTGCAAAAAACTTTTCCCATCAGACTGCACCAGTAACAGTATAACAATAATTATAATAATAGTCTAAATAACTAAAAGTTCTGTACTCTGGTTGACAGACATGCTCAGTACTGTATGGCAGTGTACTCTGGTTGACAGACAATATGTCACATGTTCAGTACTGTGTGGCAGTGTACTCTGGTTGACACCCATGCTCAGTAGTTGTGTGGCAGTGTATTCTGGTTGACACACATGCTCAGTACTGTGTGGCAGTGTACTCTGTTTGACACACATGCTCAGTACTGTGTGGCAGAGTACTCTGTTTGACACACATGCTCAGTACTGTGTGGCAGTGTACTCTGGTTGACACACATGCTCAGTACTGTGTGACAGTCAGCTCTGGTTGTGCTCAGTACTGTGTGGCAGTGTACTGTGGTTGACATACATGCTCTGTACTGTGTGACAGTCAGCTCTGGTTGTGCTCTGTACTGTGTGGCAGTGTACTCTGTTTGACACACATGCTCAGTACTGTGTGGCAGTGTACTCTGGTTGACACACATGCTCAGTACTGTGTGGCAGTGTACTCTGTTTGACACACATGCTCAGTACTGTGTGGCAGTGTACTCTGGTTGACATACATGCTCAGTACTGTGTAACAGTCAGCTCTGGTTGTGCTCTGTACTGTGTGGCACTGTACTCTGTTTGACACACATGCTCAGTACTGTGTGGCAGTCAGCTCTGGTTGACAGACACTGTACTGTGTGACAGGTAGCTCTGGTTTTCAGACATGCTCTGTTCTGTGTGGCCTTACACAAACTAGTATGACCTCTGGCTTACAGACATGCTCTGTACTGCATAGTGTAATACACAAACTTATGTGTAGCTCTGGTTAACAGACACCCTCTGTAACTGCTTCATCTTACACATACTAATTTGTAACTCTGGTTGACAAATATGTTGCAAACATCAAACATGATAACATTCTCATATACTTCTTTAACTCACCTGACCTAGTTTTTACCCTTGATAGTATCTAATTTGGCCTAGATTTCACAGAGACAAACACTCTGACTAAGTTTTATGTAAATCAGGTAGATCATTATCCAAGTTTTTCAATGATTTGACCTAGTGACACGGTTTTTGACTTCAGGTACTCGGTCTCCAACTTTGAACCTGACCTAGATTTCATAAGGACAAACGTTCTGACAAAGATCAAATTTTTTGATCATCTCGTTCAAAAGGTGACCAGGTTACAAAAATTTATCTTACATTTTAAACAAACAAAAATTGCAACAAAGATTAGGTAGAAAATTTTACCTTTTGAGTGTCTTTCTATGATTTGACCTTGTGATTTAGTTTTTGACCTAGATAATTAAGTTTCTAACTTGACATAGATTTCATTGTGTCAAACATTCTAAGAAATTTTTTATAAAGATCAAGCCAACAATTTGTCTCTAGAGAGTTACCAGCTTTTACAAAAGTTTTATGAAGATCAAACGGAAAATGTGGCTTTCACAGTGTTAACAAAGTATTTCTTTGACTTGACCTAGTGACCTAGTTTTTGATCTTGGGTAATCCAGTATTCAAATTATCCTATATGTTATGGAGACAAACATTCTGATAAAGATTTATGATAATCAAGCAGAAAATGTGGCCTTTCAAAGTGTAAACAAGGGTTTTCTATGATTTTACCAAATGACCTAGTTTGGGTAGTTTAAGACCTCAGGTAATCCAGTTTCAAACCTGACCTAGCTTTCATAGGAACAAACATTCTGACAAAGTTTTATGAAGAGGCGGTAGAAAATGTGATATCTAGTGTTAACAAGGTTTTTCAATCAATTGACATATTGATCTAGTTTTTTTTATCCTAGATGACCTAGTAACAAACTTGTCCAAGGTTACACTTAGGGTAACATTTTGACTAAGTTTCATCGATATTTGGCCAAAATTGTGACTTCAAGAATATTAACAGTCAAATTGTTGATGATGATGGACACCAGAAGACACAGGGTGATCACAATAGCTCATCTTGAGTACTTTCTATTCAGGTGAGCTTTAAATAGACGGAAACTTTCACAAATAAAGAAAATTCTTACAGTGGTAGAAGTCTGTTTCATGCCATCATCAGAGACATAGCCTGAAATAAGAGACTGCACGTGTTAGAGGAAATAAAGAAATTTAATCTAATTTTATCAGCTTCATCACTTAAATTCCAATCACATTTCCATTAAAAGAGTATTTTTGGTTTCATACAATTCATAACTGCTCAAGCAATGGGAGAGATCGCTGTGACATCACGCATAAACATCTGTTTATCTGGTGGTGGGCAAAACAAATGTTTTTAGTATTTTACATCGTTTGTGTATGGGATCGTAAATTTTAATTTTTAATAACTTTTTCGCTCATTTATGGATTTTAAAAATTCAAAATGTTTTGAAATATTTATATTCATATTTTTGTATTCAAATATCTTTTTTAAATGAATAACTGTTTCAAATGACTCATAATTTTAATAGCGTCGTAGTGATGTTCAAAACTTCTAGAAAAACACTGTAAGTTAAGCGTTCATAATTAATCAATTTTATTTCGAAATAACAATTAGAAGTACAGTGCTTTAGGGTATAGCGGATAGCTAACTAATTTTTCCTGCATTCCAATTCAAAGAAATGACAATAATTTTTTTTTTCAGTATATCAGACAAAAAACATCTATTCTTCTTAAAACAGTCAGCTTTTCATAGAAATTCATGTGTTTTTTCTCTCCACGTCATTGTTTACATATGAGCTGATTTAGGGTGTACAGGATAGCTTTGGTCATTTTTTACATTATTAGTTTAAAATCCACATCTTAACAAACTTTCCAAGACTTCTTTACTATAAATCAGAATAATAATGTATTCTCTTTTCAAAAACATTCAGCTTTTTAAATTTCTATCAAATACTTTTCATTCACTGATGTTTTTTACATATGCACTGATTTAGTCTATAGGGGATAGCTTTATTTTACATTTGATGACATATGAAAAATAACACAAGGAGCTAATATTTAAAATGTATGTCAGAATGTCTGTTTGCATGCCAGTAAAAGAATGATATGAAAATTTATACAATAATTCAAGTCTAAATATAAAATTTATCAACCTATCCTCTATACCCTAAAATCCGCTATTCCCTAAAGCACTGTAATTAATAAATTGCTTGTTTTAAATCCTTTCCATTGATCAAAAAATTGTTGATATAATTTGTCTTTTAAGAAAGTTTTGGCCGTTAGAAAAACATCACTGTTTACAAAAAAAACATGGACGTTCGTCTTCTGCCCACCCGATCACTGCCTTATCAGTTCTAAAAATAGAAAATACAACAGATTTGTATACAAACACGATCTCTCCTATATAGAGCTTTGACCGTTAAGGAGAAAAATAAACCATGAAATCTGATATTTTCTATAGAGTCAGAAGTGACCTACCGAATACAAAAGAGTAATAGTGATTTCCATTGGTCAGTTATTTAGTCAATCAGTAAAACGAATTTAACGATTTATGACCTCAAATAAATTATCCCCTACGGGTGATGAGGGATGGGGATGGGTGGGGAATCTGACTTTTATTTATCCGAAAAGGAGTATCCGAAAGGTATCATAAAGACAATAAAAACCGACTAAAACTGGTAAACATTTATGTAAATATGTACACAGTCACCTTTTCCAATATCTACCGTTACGCTACTACTAATTAGATCTGGAACTGAGCCATATGATGCCATTTAAAGTTGTTTTTACGATAAGAAAAAAATATCTGTCGTGTTGTACAACTGTAATTGTATTTTGTCACAAAATATTTGATTGGTTGACCGAATTTATTCAACCAATAGAAAAGTCTTTTGGAGAAAATTATGAAAACTCTTCAAACGGAGGTAGGAAAAGATTTTCAGATAACCAGTAGAATTTCTGTTTATTTTTAGAATCTGGAAAATCTTTCACCAGCATTGACCTACTTTAATAATGTACACTCTGATTTGTAAACAGGTGTAGAGGAAGACTACACTGAAGGGGATAATTTATTTGAGGTCATTGCTCAATGAAACTTAATCACCAGTTATAGTGTTATGTTATCTTTTTGCCAGAAATGACAGGTGATATGTCGAGTGAACTAGTGTTTTATGTGAATGGAATAAAGGTATGTAGTTCTTGCAAGGTTCAATGATTTGAATTTTTGTCAGTCTAAAGGCATGACAATAATTATTGGTTATGTAATCCTGCTATTTAATTATATTTTTTGCAGTGTAATAATTGAACATAAATTGAACTTATACTGAAACCTGCCATATATCACATGATGCCAAAAAGTTAAAAACATGTGTAGAGTTTGTAAATATTGGTCAGTTATTTTCTGAAAAAGAGGCAAACGGAGTCTGCAATTTTCACTGTTTGCCTTGTTCTCTGTGCTTCCGAGGGATCTTCTTTCCAGATTTAATTTTAATTAGTGTCATGCTAAACTTTCATAAATTTCTAGGTTAAAAGGGGTCATGATTTTTATAAAATAAAAGCTGTTTTATGAGATCATATGATGCCAACTTAAGGCTTGTGAGGAGTCTGAAAGCATTCAGTCATGTCATTTCTGTGAGAAACTATCATTTTATAAATGCCATACTTCCACAAATTTTAGAAAACTGCTATCCTGCAAATTAAAAAGTTAACATGGGTGTTGTTTTGACAAAATTAAAGCTAGATTTATGTAATTCATCCTGTGAGATTGTCTTAGATGTTGTCAAAGACGAGTGTGAACTTTGAAGTTAAAGCATAAATTTGGCCTAGTCAGGGCTCGACACAAACAGTGTCCCGAGATCCCGAGAATCCCAAATTCTAGCAAGGGACACCCATTATTCAAAGCTAGGTGTTCCTCCAGGATACCTATTTTCAACATTGACAGTGTAACAGCCACATTAAATACCAAGTTACATTCAAAGATTTCTTAATTCTAACAGCATATTCAACCAAAAAAAATATGAAACCAATGTTGTTTTCATCTCACAATGAACTGCTAAATCTTAAATTGTAGTAATTTCTTTTCCTGCTTCAATTAAAGTACGGCAACAACCTATATCAGTTGATAGAAAATAAAGCTTATAGACTAATAGTAGCTGTTGCAGAACTTAATTCAAAACAAGAAAAGAAATGAATATGATTTAAGATTAAGTAGTTTTGGTATATTTTCATCCTTTCAAACTGGAGGGATCCCTTGTATTGGTGAGGGACACCAAATTCTACAGGTATGGGGGCCCTCTGGGACACCACTGAAAAAAGTTATTGTCAAGGCCTGCTAGTACATGTAGTTTAGATCCATTTAAAAGGGATACAATCTCAGTTATACGTATTGCTTCACTTTTGATGATCATGAAGTTTAGAGATATACCCTGACCAAGATCCAACAAGCTGAAAATCATTAGCAAAATTTAGTTTAAATATCACAGGTGGTCATCTCCAAATAAGCAGTATTTTATGGCACTGTACATCTTTTATATGTGATTTGCTAGAGATTTATATATGGAACAAAAAGATCAATTTACGTAGTACTAGATCCATGTTACAAATAAGATTATGTAAATTATGTCCTCCTTTGATACAAATTATTTTAAAACTGAGAATTTCTGTTCATTTCTTCATTTCAGTATAATTTCTAGTTTCATATTAATTTTGCATTTGATGGATATTAGGATGTGTCAGCAATTTGAACTGAAAGGCAAGTTTTAAAACTATGTCTGTATAGCTCATGAATTTATTTATATTTGTGCAAGCAGGATAGAGGCAAAGGCAGGTTAAATACATACCTACATGTGATAATTTTCAACTTGCATTTGTAATGAATTTCAGCCAAATATATAGTTGTTAATGCAAATCTTTAAATAATATTATACAGTAGTAATACAATATCGCTTATATTTTAATCATTCATTAAGGTCGAGTATATTTATCAAATTCATTGTTATAAATGTCAAAATAACTTTATCTTGGTCGGGCAACCAGGATATTTAGGAAAATCAAATTTTGAAAACACCTCCAGTGAAAAAGCACTAATTGAACACAAAAAAAATGGAAATGATAAAACAAAATTTAATCTGTTAAATAACTTGACCAAAATCTGATTAACCAAAGTGCTAAGGTATAGTTTGTAAATCGCTATCTTTACCTATCTTTAAACCAGGTCAGTTGTAATCTGCACCTGTTATGGTCAGGGACCTTTCAGGATCAAGATGGCTATTCTGTGTGACTTTATCTGGGTCAGTAGACTTAAGCTACTAGACTGGTAGTAAAGAATTTGTCACAAATTTTTTTTTTTTTGTAATTTTTCTCTTACTTTATGTAATAGTAATGAATGGCAGTCTTTTTTAGCCATTTTCTCAGAGAACTGATTACAATATTGGTCTTCAGTATTTTTAAAAATGTATATATATCATAGTCTAGGAGCTAGTCTACTAGGTCCGGATCATGTCTTTTACTGTTACTACTTTATGATTCAGGTATTAGATAGGTATTTTAAAGGCACTTAGACCTGCAGATTTTGGCTAAAGATGATCTTTCTTTAAAGTTGAAGTTTGGTTATATAGTATGAATAATAGAACATAAATTTTTAAACTACCTTGAAAATGCAAAATCAAGAAAAAACATGCCCAAGCCAGTAATCAGACCTGTGCTTACTCAGCAATTAAAATGTTCAGCTCTGCGTTCTTGACCAGTATACAGTCATTCAGTTGTAAATATATTTTAGTTTTATATTATAATTAAGGCAATTTACTTCCAGTACCCTGTTGCAAACACTAATTAATTTTGAAATATTAGTAAGAACAACTAATTCTTATGTGTTTCCATAACATATGATCTGTCTGTAACTATTATGTTCATGCTCGGATCTCCCTCTGGAAAATCCTTGAAAAAGGAAAGAAGAGAAGGAAAGAAAATGTTTTTTTTTTTCGAAAAAGGCAATATTAGGACCGCATTCAAAGTATATGCGGCTGCTGCTTCATACGATCCCGACATAATTCATATTGCAATTATCTAAAAGAAACTAAGAATTCTGCCTGGAAGAAAACTTGATTTTATCATTTCCCCCAAATTTAACAGGTAAGCACATAAAACCGAGAAAATAAGGGGTATATTGTATATAAAATTGCAGTGGAAAAGTGTTCTTAAATGCTCCTAAAATGCCCAGAATGCAGAAAGTGCTAAATTTCAAAATTTTCCGGGTGGGGGAGGGGGTCGGACCCCCTCTGAAAAAATAAGCTGTATCCGCGCATGGTGTTTCAAAGCCTTCTGAAGAAAAAATAGCAATAATTACCTGATATCTAAAATTTTCCCTTTTTTGTTGTCAAAAGATCTGGAGGTCAGTGCCTTGTGTGTGTAGATATTCTAGCTTTTTCATACATTCAAAGCCGGTGATGCACATTTCACTGTAATAAATTTGGATTTGCTAGAATTTATAGTCCTTTCCAAGTAAAGATTTATTGTGACAAGCAAATATGATATTCATTACATTTGTTGTAAACCTGGTTGTATAATAAGATGCTGTAAAACTCACTTTCCTCAAAACTGTGCAGAACAGTAAAGTCACAAGGATATTCACAAAAAGCAAATCTATTTTAGCTAAAACTCTAGAGCTAATAGTAAATGTGTGTTTCAACGACCTCGATCAATGGGCAAGTTAAAAAATTGTCTTGATGAATGAGGTTCTGAAACATCAATGTTTATAATAGAAAGATTTAGAACTTTTTAATTGCAGAAAGACAATATTCAAATTACAAGGGTCATTCAGAGTCTGCACCAACACACTTCAAACTCCACAACTGAGTTTTTGTCACAAATTGTCCTGAGATGGCGTTCACTCTGTTCCTTTTAGTTGTTTGCCCTTGTAGTGTTGTTGTTTCACATAATATGTAACTTTTGTATACTACTGTTGATATAAATCAATTCTGTAACATATGGTCAGTGTCAGAATATTTTATAAAGCTCAAGAAAATTTCCATACAGTTGAAGGAATTAGTGTCAGTGATGACCTTATGTCTTTGGTCTTTTCCCTTACCCATTTTCACACATTTATGACCTTCTCTCTGAGATAGAATAAATGCCAAGAAAATATCCTTAAAGATGAAATGAAAACCTATTTGGTCAATGTTTCATAATAAGTTTTTGCTATGCCTTCATTCTGGAATGAGGAAATTAACATTAACAACATTAAATCAATCAAAAGTAACTGACATTGTCTTGTCACAGAAAAAGTCACCTGGGATAGCCACCTCAAAGATGGTACATATACTGTGCAAATGAAATGACACATAAAACATGAAAAAAAAAATTGTAATCTGCTAGAATAATATGGTGAAATTTTATAAAGAAACATTTACAGAGAATTGGTAATGATATTCAGTGATTGTTGGACTATATAAATTTTATGGAGATATATCATACTTGCCTCGGTGTCTCTGTTGGCGTGCATAACTTTTATCTGACAGTGAGTGTGTTATTACTTGATGGATTTGCTTCAAACTTAATACAGTTGTTCCACATCTTCCTGATCATGTGACACAAGGGCCATAACTCTTGTACTAGTATTTCATGAATAATGCCCCCTTTTTACTTAGCCCTTCATGCACACAACTCCATCTCAGTTATTACTAATAGGATTTGATTCAGACTTAAAGCGTTCTGTCCAGAATCATCATAGACACATGATTGATAACTCTGGCACCAATATTTCATGAATTATGTCCTGTTTTTACTTAGAGATTTGATGCACTTTCACTCTGTATCTGTTATTACTTATTGGACTTGATTTTAACTTAAAGCAGTTGTCATAAATTATTAAATTATATCATCAAAAACATCATATGACACAAGGTCTATAATTCCAGTTCAATTATTGCATGAATTATGTCCCGTTTATACTTTAAAAATCCTTGTTAATGTTATGATTTACTCCAGCCTAAATGTTACTAAGTGGATGTGACTCAAACTTGAAAATAGTCTTTCCACATGATCATCCATATCGGAAGAATTAATCACTCCAGTTTAAATATGCCGTGTTTCAGAATCAAGCTTAAAAATTCACAGGGGCATAATGTCTCTTCTGACAGCTGCTCTTGTTGGAAAGTCCAGTACTTTTTAATCGCATGAGTATATTGCATTGCCTTTATAATTTGGGACCATTTCTATTATATACATGTACATTATTATTTTGTAGCATATTAGTGATTGTTGGACTATATATTGTATTTCCATTAAAATTTTCTATTATTATTATATGAATTGCTTGAGCAGGGCCGGAAGCTCCTGCCATTGATACTTGATCAAGCGGTGTTTCACTGTACTGTATATGGCACGCCAGTTGTCCAATAATTACGTGAACGCAGGTTCACGGTTGAAAAACTAGGATTAACGATTGATAAACTAGGTTTTTCGAACGTAAAACCAGGTTTTTCGAATACTAACTTCTATTTTCGAGCGAAAACCCAAGATAACGGGCGTAAACCATAGTTTATGCTCGTGAACCCAAGTTTACGTTTGATAAACTAGGTTTCTCGATTGAACTATGAATTTCGGTCGTTACCCTAAGTTCTCTAGCGTGAACCTATATTTACGGGCGTAAACCTGGGTTCACGAAAATAAACCATAGTTGACGAACGTGAACCTATGTTAAAGTCCGTGATCTTTGGTTTATGACCGTGAACATAGGTTCACACTCGTGAACATAGGATAACGACCAAAAATCATAGTTTTGTTTGTGAAACCTAGTTTATCGAACGTAAACCTAGGTTCACGTTTGTAAACTATAGTTAACGCTCGTAAACCCAAGTTCATGGTCGTACACATAGGTTCTCACTCGTAAACATAGGTTTACGTCCGTAAACTATGGTTCTCGGCAAGCCAATTATCCAATAATTACGTTCTTGGTCGAAAAACTAGGATCATCGAATACTAACCAATATTTTCGAGCGAAAATATAGGATAACAGGCGTAAACCTTAGTTTACGCTCTTGAACCCATGTAAATGTCCGATAAACTAGGTTTTTCTGATTGAGCAAGAACATATATTTATGGGCGTGAACCTGGGTTCACGAGCGTGAACCATAGTTCACGAACTTGAACCTATGCTTACGACCCAAAATCATAGCTTTGTTTGAGAAACCTAGTTTATCGAACGTAAACCTAGGTTGACGCTCGAACTCAAGTTAACGTTCGTAAACATAGGTTCATGGCCGTAACCCATGTTCACGTCCGAAATTCATAATTGATTTTATAATCCTAATATATCTACCATTAACTATGGTTTACGTTTGATAAACTAGTTTTCTCGATTGAACTACGAATTCCGGCCATTATCCTATGTTTACGGTCGTTATCCTATGTTTACGCTTGTGAACCCCAGTTCACGCTTGTAAACCATAGTTTATGAACTTGAACCTATGTTTACGACCATGAACTTGGGTTTACAAGTGTGAACCTACGTTTACGAGCGTGAACTATGGTTTATGGCGTTATCCTATGTTTTCACTCGAAAATATAGGTTAGTATTCGAAAAACCTGATTTTACGTTCGAAAAACCTGGTTTATCGATCGTTAATCTTAGTTTTTCGACAGTGAACCTAGGTTTACATAATTTAATATTGGACAATTGGCATGCCATAACTGTACACCTGTGTATGTGTATAATGTGGCTCTTCTATTGGAGGAAATCAAGATATATTGCCATCCTATGAATATAAGACGCACATTTTTTTACGAGATTCTGGTCTCTAAGGACTGATGCGTCCTATATATGGGGATAGAAAAAGACTCGGGCATAGCTAATAGCCGGTATCGGGACCCGGCATCTTAAATTTCTTTTGTATAAAATGTAAAATTTAGAGCTCACATAAAATCAAAAGATAAATAAATGCTGTTTTTCATTAAAATATATTTTACAAAGCATTTCTGTAACTGATCATTAAGTTTTTAACAAGACCTGTGTAAAACTTTCCCGGCGTGTTTTCACACATTTTGCATGCATTAAAATACTTGAAACTCCATATCAGGTAGCCCAGAAATCGATTATCTAATCTTCAAATACAATTTTGATAGTTGTCTATAATCCTGTTGTTCATTGAGAAATTCACGCCCAAGGCATTACTTACCTTACACCTGTCACAATCTGCAAACAATTAACCGTTTAATCATAGCCGGAGGCAATCATGTGCATGGAGATTTTAGACTGATCCAATATGATCATAGTCGCTGATCTGTAATGTTCAAAACAATTTGCAAACCAGTCTTAAAATTACGTCATTTTACCGCCACGTGCCAGAGTGTACTTTCGTTTTCACTGACTTCAGTATTCATGGAGTGATCAGAGGATGCGGCAGTTTAGTGCTTACACAGAGTTTATGCTTTTCAATTTAAATACTTGCCACAACATGCAAAAACATCGACAGTGATTTAGCAAAAACCGGCAAGTTGGTAGAAACTATAGCGAATTTCGGACAAACATAAATTCGGATAAGTGATAAGTGGGTATAAGCATTTTTTTCAGAATTCTGCTGATATTCTCACTGCGTCCTATACACGAGTGCGACCTATAATCGGCCGACTACGATATGATAATTTCATAAAATAATATCACATTAGTGAAGGCCAGCTAGGTCAATAAAACAATTACCAAGTATCCTGTTAAGTGAAGATTGGGCCGCTATTATAAAGAATAAGGATAAATATCCAACAGGGAAAGCCGGCCACATTCCAAAAACGCAGCTTCCTCAAACACCAACCCAGCACGCGGAAGTACACATGACACACACACACATACGCTTCATGGGGGAGGAAGTGTCACACGAAGGATGGAGTTCTTCTGATAACCTGTCATGTTTTCTTCTGATAACTGTTATGGAGTGCTGGAAAACGTTACAAAGTTCTTCTGATGTCTGAATGACGAGCCAAGGAATCAGTGGATAAAATGGTATTTATTTATCTTTAAATAGAGAGAATGGGGTGTAAAACTAAAGTTTGATAATCAAGGTTGCTCTGATGTCTTGTGCTATGCGTCAGAAAAAACTGTTTAGTCTAACAGTCAGCGCCACTTCTTTGAAATGAAGACATTTTGAGTAAAATATCAAAATCGTTTGCTTATTCATACATATTGTTCTTCTTATTCACGTTCTTCATCCTCTCCACATGCAATAGTATAATTTTAGTGTAAAGATGCAACGTAAACCACTTTCTAACAATTTCATGCCCGATTTTTCAAATGTTACGGAATTCAGGTGATAACTATGAAGATGTCACAGAGTTCTTATGATAACTTTTATTACTACCAGGGTGTTTCTTGAGCTATGTTAGGATACTTTTTAGCTAATTTTATAATTTACAAAGGGCGTTAATGATCTTCTAAAACGTAATATATTTATCCAAGGTACAGTATTGTGGTTATATAATGTACGGTATGAGTCTTTTGTAAATTTTAAAACTAAGTGCAGTATAATGACTTATATAGTAAAATACAAATAGATAACAAATGCAATAAATTGTATTTTTTTTCTTTTTATCAATGGATGTGCCAATGTTCGTGAACAACGGTTGTTGGTTTCTGTTTTGATTGATCACTGTATTGAATTCAAATCCGTTATCTTTAATTTAAGGTACATCTATTTGCTGCATTTGCAGAGGCTGTCTTTTTCTGAAGCTGTTTATCGGATTAATATGTATGACTGTGGCAAATTTAAAACACGGACGTTTGATTTACTAGGTGAAGACATCGGACAGGACGAATCAAAAATATCCTATAATGAAGAAAGTGGTTTGATACAAGTGTTGACGAAAGATACTACAGAATGTCCTGTACAAAAATAGAAAAGAATAAATACACCAACCAAGACTGTACATGAACAGTTGTTTTAAATTTGCCACATGGCCTCAGTGTTGTAATTGCGACTTTCCTTTCAGGATTAATATTTACAACATGAGCAACTGCTTCAGATGTCAGGAATCTTTTGAGACAGTATTTACATCTGACTGTCGCATCCTGAAACAAAGGACAATTATCTAAAGCTTTACCTAGCATATTGGCCTTTTCAACCTACCACATATTAACTCAGCGTAAAGGTCATAATATGAATATGCATAACTACACAAGCAATTGAATTGCATGAGATGACAACAGCAGTCATATATATTAATCTGATAAACCGCTTCAGAAAAAGACAGCATCTGCAAATGCAGCAATTAGATGTATCCTACAATGGATTTGTTTTCAATTCAGTGATCAATCAAAACAGAAACCAATTAACCGTTGTTCACGAACATTGGCACATTAATTGATAGAACGAAAAATACAATTTACTGCATTTGTTATCTATTCGTATTTTACTATACATGTCATTATACTGCACTTAGTTTTAGACTTTACAAAAGGCTCATACCGTACATTATATAACCACAATACTGTGCCTTGGATAAATATATTACGTTAGAACATCATTAACACCATTTGTAAATAATAAAATTAGCTAAAAAGTATCCTAACATAGCTCAAGAAACATCCTGGCAGTAATAAAAGTTATCATAAGAACTCTGTGACGTCTTAAGAGTTATCACCTGAATTCCGTAACATTTGAAAAATCAGGCATAAAATTGTTAGAAAGTGGTTTATGTTTGCATCTTGCACTGAAATTATTCTATTGCATGTGGAGAGGGTGAAGAACGTGAATAAGAAAAATAATATGTTTGAATAAGCAAACGATTTCGATATTTTACTAAAAATGTCTTCATTTCAAAGAAGTGGTGATGATTATTAGACCTAACAGTTTTTTCTGACACATAGCACAAGACATCAGGCAACCTTGATCATCAAACTTTAGTTTTACACACCATTCTCTCTATTTAAGATAAATAATTACCATTTTATCCACCGATTCCTTGGCTCGTCATTCAGACATCAGAAGAACTCTGTAACGTTTTCCAGGCACTCTGTAACAGTTATCAGAAGAAAACATGACAGGTTATCAGAAGAACTCCATCCTTCGTGTAACACTTCCTCCCCCATGCACTTGCACAAAGCTAACACATTAGGACAAAACGAACAAATAAAGGAACGAAGTGGGGCACTGCCTTGGAAAAGGTTAGTGGCAAAACCACCACTGGGGAGCTTAAATGAGTTTATAGTGCACCTAACCTCAAGAAGACTTTCTGAACAGACAGTTATACACCCTTAAATTCTTTTGTTTGGTACATATACAGGATTGAGAAATACAATATCCAGGTACAATTGACCACACTTTGTTTCTACAGTGTAAGATAGTTATTTATCCATGTTTTTATGAAAATACTGAAATAAGTAAGTTGACAATACTGTCCCATACAACTGGATACTTAAAATATTATAAGAAGAATTGTCTCCCTTTAAAAACAATGCCATTTGTAAAGAAATAAAATTAACATTTGCTGAAAACTGTTCCACCTAGTTATGTGAAATTTCAGCACTGGGACATTATTGCAAAGCAAATGCATCAAAACTAAGATATGTAATGGTTCTTTGAAAATGGTGAGATAATGTCCGAATCTTATATAGGTTCTCGGCTATCAGACTTTAAAAATCCTTTTCTCTAGAGCTTTGATATTTGGCATGTGATATAAGGGTTTGACTCTCTACCATACTTGTCCATATTATTGCCCTAAGTTAAAAAAAATGGCCACGTCTGACATGTTCTTGCTATTGGTTTTTATATAAGAAACTTTGAAAATCTTCTTTTCTGAATCAGTAATAGCTAGAGCCTTGATATTTGGCATGTGATATCAGATTTGTAATGTCTACCGTAATTGTTCAAATTATTTCCCTAGGTTCCAAAATGTGTGTGACATGTATATAATATAGGCTAACATAGATGAAACCTAACTCTAAACCTAACCTGTACTTACACAAACACGCTTGAAGCCTTGTACACAGGTGAGCGCTTTAGGGTCAATAACCCTCTTGTTCATGAATATGTGTTGATTTAGAAATTTAGTTTTGTAATTTTGTTTATATTAACCGAGATTGTATCAAATTAGCTGAAGCTTGAAACATCAGATAGGAAAACAAATGCATAAATTAGTGATTCACATAATCTCATTATAAATGATAGACCTATCATCTTGTGTAAAAATTATATATCTCTCTACGTTTTTTGCCTACAAGTTGTTATTGCCATAATGAAATTCAAATTTGTAATAAATTATAATTAAGTAACCCAGTTACGAAAATCTTGCCATTTTTACTTAACTCAACTTTCCGAAGAAAAAGCAGAGCTATTGCACTTGCCGCTGTTGGTTAGTTTTTGATAAAGTCAAATATCTGTTACTATCAAAGCTATTGACTTGAAACTTCAAATGGTAATTTACTATTAAAGTCTACACCAGGAGGGAGAAACAATCCCCATAATGCTGATTTGAATTTTGACAGAGTTTTGCTCGTTTTTAACTTAAAGTTTTATACAACATCCAATATCTCTGTCACTTTCAAAGCTATTGACTTGAAACTTAAAGTAGTTATTTATTATCAATGCTACACCAGAAGAAACAATCCCCAGAACTCTAATTATATATTTGATTGAGTAAAGCCCCTTATACTGGCAAAGCTCTAATTCAGTCAAGCATTGAGAGAAGTTGAGCGTGCTCTCTTATGGACAGCTCTTGTATTTTAACTTAGGAGTTGCTGATTTAGTTAAGCATGCTGTGTTATGGACAGTTTGTTTTGGATTATTTGTTGCCATAGTAACCACACTTATTGCCACAGCAACAAAATAAAAAGGACATACTTATTGGCTATACTGCCATCTATCCATATTATACCAAGTTTCATAAAAAAATATGTAATTTTTAAAGTGACAGTCTGGATGGGGGTGGGAGGGCAAATATTTCTACTGACCCCATTTGAAATATGGAAAAACTAAAAAAAATTAAGTTAATACAAGGAGGAACCTTGAATAGTTATATTTGTTAAATATCTTTCTTGTTATGTCTCCCACATGTAGTGGGACCAACCGCTGGTTGGAATTCCACCAAACTTCACAAAAGTTACCACTGCCATGCCTAGTTTTGTATGTTGTTGGAATGTTACTGTTCAGTTATTTTCTTTGGAGTTATAGCCCTTAATTCGTGGCATGTTACAATTTCTGCTTTGTAATTGGTGGAAGACATACCTTTTTTCATGAAGAACAATCTCCAGTTATAAGGTTGATGGAAAACCAGACTTTTATGGATTTCAACAATTATTTTGTTTCATTTTGAAATCAAACAGATGTGGCAATTGGCAGTCACAGTAAAGGCTTTAAAATATGTAAACAGTTTGTAATGTAATTGCAAAATGAACAGATAAGCCATGCGCGGATCCAGCCAGTTTTCTCAGAGGGGGTCCAGCCGACCCAATACTATGACAAACATGTCATCGTCCCCCTGCACACCGCCTGTCTTTATATACTTAACAGTTCGATTTTTTTATGTTTGCTGGTTATAGTACATGGTTGTCAATAATTTTTTTTGAACAGGCTGAAATAGAACAGTAGCCGATCAGTTAGGGGGGCAGGTGCGGGGGCATGCCCCCCGTAAAATTTTGAAAATCAGCGCTTCATTTCCTGCATTCTGGGGCATTTAAGGAGCATTTAAGAACAGTTTTCTCCCACTGCAATTCTATATCAGATATACCCCTTATGCTCCCATTTTTGTGAGCCCACCTGTTGAATTTGGAAAAAATGATAAAATTAAGTTTCCTTTAAAGTGAAATTCTTTGTTTCTTTGAAATAATTAACATGAATATGAATTATGTCTTGGTCGTATGTAGCAGCAGCCTCATACACTTTGAATGTGGTCCTAATGTTGCCTTTTCGAAAAATCATTTTCTTTCCTTCTTCTCTTTCTTTCCTATTTATTTGGAGTTTCCAGGCGGGGTCTGGATCCCCGGTCCCCTCCTCTGGATCCGTGCATGTAAGCAATACAGTATCTGGTTGAAAGTAATTTTACATTACATAATATAATTTTCAGGTTGTGGAGGAGAATGCAGAACCAGAGACAACCCTTTTACAGTTTCTCCGACAGAAATGTATCCTTCCTATCTGATGATTGTATTTTTTGTTACATTTGGCTTCTTTCTGCAAAAGAAGGTAGAATGAATGACTTAAGTATAGTTATTTTTGTGTGTGTCTTTGTTGGGTTTAAGATGACACTGACACAGTTTTAGGTTATACAGTGACTTTCCAACTTTTGATGTTTGCTTTGTGTGCATAAGATGTTGGTTATCTCCCTGGTTTTGGTGCAATTTCTGAAGTTACCAAACCATAGGTGAAAGAAGAAGAAATTTATGCTTTAGACTTTTCAGCTCAAAATTGTTGTTTAATATTTTTGTTAAAATGATAGCAGTAACACATAAACATTTTCCCTCAGTGTTTTGATAATCAGTGTCTTTTTCTGTTATAATACTGTGTGAGTGAATAGTATTTATATTTAAGCAAACTGGTTCCAATTGTTTAAATGTTATAAAATTCCATGTGTTTTTACCAGTCTAATATCTGTTTTATGTATTTGATTGCAAGTGTGTTAGAATAAATTTACTATTCATTATACTGTATGTACTTGTGTCATTGTACATGTAATGTCAAATGTTTTATCACCTGTGACATAAGGTCAGCATGGAAGATTAGGAAGTCTTTACTTACTTACTTACATAAATCTACTAAAGTGTGCATACTTTTATGTAGAAAACATTACTGACATAATGAAACTTCAGGTCTTATAATATACTTCCGTTCTGAAATTTGTGCTAAGCATTTATATTTTTATTTAGATGCCTGTAGAAATTGATACATTGTATTTTCTTTTCTGTATGCAGATTTTGGTTAGTTGACTGACAGTGTGTTTAGTTAGCTTGTCTGGCTACCATCCAGACATTTAGACTTTATTTTTTTCACTCTTACTGTGTCATTAGGTAAAGGCTATGCATAAGAAATCAATCACTACTAGTTTCTGGTAATTTGGTAATTATCAACCAGTAAAACCTGTTTTTGTACAGGATCCTGTGATGACTAAAAAAAGTTTTCAAGCTAGGTTCATAAAATTTGGTATGTGAATAGTGGGCAATTTGTAGGTTACGCACTTACATGACTTATGCTTGTGGGTCCAAGGTCTAGGTCACTATTGAAGGTCAAGTAAAAATTGTTTTTGCTCCATAACTTTATTATGCATTGATGGATTATCTTAGTGCTACACACAAACATTTCCCATGATGTCAACGCATGATGCTTGTTTGTTAATGGTCAAGGTCATTTCAAGGTCAAGTAAATTGCGTTGAAGGATTATTTTTAGTACTGCACAGAAATATTCCCCATGATTAGGCTATGTGTCATGCACATAACCCATGGTTGTCGGCCAAAGGTCAAGGTCAGTATTGAAGGTCAAGTTAAATTGTTTTTATTTCACAGGTAGGGGACTCCTGTATTGCCACTGCAATACTTGGTCACTTGTTTACAAATTATGACATTCATTTTTAAAGGGGGACAACTTTTTCAGAATATTTTAAGTATCCATTTTACAGGACAGTATGGCAGAACATGTAATGGTCAGGTAGATTGTACGTAAAGATGTTGTTAATTTATCAAATATTTCCGTGTTTTGATGATAATTATACTCCTCAACCTTAAGTTGTTTGCTCTCTGTAGTAAACTTTCACAAAAACATCTTATTCCCCAATACCAACTGTACAGAAGCATTACCAGATTATTGTTCCAACTGAATACAAATTGAGCAGAACTTTAAAAAATATCTTTTCTGAAAACAAAGTAGATCTCTAGCTGGAGCTTTGATATGGAGTTGAGCATCATTGGCTGTTACTTGCCACAAAAGGTGCCATCACAAAATATTAGACCACAGTCTTATAAAACAGTCAGTGAATACTTGTTTAAATGATTGGTTCCTTTTTCTTAGTTGATATCGGCTTTTTAATATTATTCCAGATTTATATAGCACCCTTTTCATCATAAACACGTTCAAAGGCGCTTGACATACAAAGGCAGCCACTCAGGGTGCAAATTCATCCCCTACTAGTGCTGACACTGAGCAATCTGGCCAGAGAAACAGAGCGAGAGAAAGCCCCCATAGCAGACAGAGAGAATTCCATTAGATACAGACCTGTCCTGTTAACTTACCCATGCTCTTTGCCAATAAGCAGTTTGTTCTTTATAATGTGTCCAGTATATAGAAGCAATGCATGCAAATCTATCTTTTCTGGGTAGAACTAGTATTTACCTCTTAGTTAGCTTGCTGACACTCAAGAGCATCTCAGAAATGTCCAGTGCCTGGAGAAGGATTCGAACCCGGGACCTCTGGATTTGCAGTCAAGTGCATTACCACCAGACCAATGGGACAAATGATTTAAAAATCCTGACTCACTTTGTTTATACATGCAATTCTAAATACTAGATAAATCTAGTCTTCAGAGGTCACATTTTGTAAAGTGTATAATAATGTATGCATCTTCAAAGGGTTTCTTATCAAAAATATTAACTTGAAAGTGGTTTACTTTGTTAGTCATATCAGTAAATACAGTTCTGAACCTGGAAAAATAGATAAAATTGAAAGATTTTTATTTATGCATGTTTACCAACCAGAGTAAACTGTAAAGTGAACAAGTATGAAGACTTCCATCCATTTCCTTAGTTGATTCTTATCTGATTTTGGGTGGATTTTTGGCTTTAATTTACCAATGTATAATTTGATTCTTTGTAAAGATTTTCTGTGGAATCACTTAATTTGGTTTTTCTGTGGAATCACTTAATTTTGTAAGCACAAAATTTCTTGGTTTAGGTCGAGCAGATATAAATTTGAAGATTTCACAGTCTAAACATAAGGTGAAAAGGAATTTTACTTGTTCATTGCAATTTGATTTTGTGGATTAACCACCAAATCAACATCCACAAAAAATAGCCCCAGAAAAAAAATTATGATTACACAGTATAAGGGCCTTCTATTGAGAACAGCAGCCACCAGTTATTTGAGAGCTAAGATTTTGCAGTTGGCCAACTGTATAGCTGCTTCATTTTCTTGCATAGGAGACAGGAGTTTCAGGTGTTATCACTGGTGCTGGAAAGTGTCATCTTACCTCCGGGGTGACATAAGATGGCTCTTGTGCTGCAAATGATGTATAAGGAACTACATCTGCAGTAATGTTCATATTTTCTACATAAAAGTGGATAAAAATCAGACAAATGGATAGTTATTCTTTGTTCCACTTGGTACATTTTTAGCTCACCAGAGCACAAAGTGCTCAAGGTGAGCTATTTTGACCGGTCATTGTCCGGCGTCCGGCGTCCGTCCTGCGTCGTCCGTCAACATTTGCCTTGTGAACACTCTAGGTCAAATTCGAATCTAGGTTATGTGGGGTCAAAAACTAGGTCACCTGGTCAAATCTAAGGAAAAGCTTGTGAACACTTTAGAGGCCACAATTTTGACTCAATCTTTATGAAAGTTGGTCAGAATGTTTGTCTTGATGATCTCTAGGTCAAGTTTGAAACTGGGTCATGTGGGGTCAAAAACTAGGTCAGTAGGCCAGATCAAAGGAAAAGCTTGTGAACACTCTAGAGGCCACAGTTGTGACCCAATATTTATCAAACTTGGTCAGAATGATTGTCTTGATGATCTCTAGGTCAAGTTCGAATGGAGTCATGTGGGGTCAAAAACTAGGTCACCCTGTCAAATCAAAGGAAAAGCTTTTTGGACACTAGAGGCCACAATTTTGACTCTATCTTTATGAAACTTTGTCAGAATGTTTGTCTTGATGATTTCTAAGTCAGTTTCGAAACCGGGTAATGTAGGTTCAAAAACTAGGTCACTAGGCCAGATCAAAGGAAAATCTTATCAACACTCTAGAGACCACAATTTAAGTTTGAAACTTATGAGAATTAATCAGAATATTTGTCATAATAATCTATAGGTCATGTTCGAATTTGGGTCATGAGGGGTCAAAAACTAGGTCACCTGGTCAAATCAAAGAAAAAGCTTTTGAACACTCTAGAGGCCACAGTTGTGACCCAATCTTTATGATTCTTGACCAGAGTGTTTATTTTGATGATTTCTAGGTCAGTTTCGAAACTGGGCCATATGGGCTTAAAAACTAGGTCAGTAGGTCAGATCAAAGGAAAAGCTTGTGAACACTCAAGAGGTCACAGTTGTGACTCAATCTTAAAAAAATTTGGTCTGAATGTTTGTCTTGATGATCTCTAGGTCATCTAGATCTCTGGGTCGTGTGGTTCAAAAATTAGGTCAGTAGGCCAGATCAAAGAAAAAGCTTATGAACACTCTAGAGGCCACAGTTGTGACTCAGTCTTTATGAAATTTTATCAAAATGTTTGTCTTGATGATCTCTAGGTCAGGTTCGAATCTGGGTCATGTGGGGTCAAAAACTAGGTCAGTAGGCCAGATCAAAGGAAAAGCTTGTGAACACTCTAGAGGCCACAATTTTGACTCAATCTTTATGAAATTTGGTCAGAATGTTTGTCTTGACTATCTCTAGGTCCAGTTTTAATCTGGGTCATTTGGGGTCAAAAACTAGGTCACATGGTCAAATCAAAGGAAAAGTTTGTAAACACTCTAAAGGCAACAGTTGTGACTCAATCTATATGAAACTTGGTCAGAATGTTTGTCTTGATGATCTTTCGGGTGAATTCGAAACTGGGTCATTTGGGGTCAAAAAACTAGATCAGTAGGCCAGATCAACTCTGGTGAGCGATATAGGGCCATCATGGCCCTCTTGTTTTTATTCAGAAAATGTCATACAAAAAAACAAAACAAAACAACAATGTTTGGCTGCAGATGATAAAAAAAACCCAAAACATTTACATGTATGCTATTTTCCATTGTAACATCCTGATGTATATCCTGTTTACAGATGTGAATTTCCTACAATTTGAATACACTATTGTAAAAAAGTGCTATATGAAAGTCATTGGGTTGATTTAATTTTTACTATTATTTGTTTATAAAAGATTCTGTCACTGGTTGTATGTACAGGTGTGAATATCTCACTCTCAGGAAGCAGTTAATGCAGATTTGGCAGAGATTCGTTCCTGCCTAAAAAGTCAACCTCAAGCCAGTTGAGCTCGTCTGCTTAGCTCAATAGCGAGATCACAGATCTACAGATCACAGGGTCGTGAGTTCGAGTCCTGGGCGAGATGAATGTTCTCTGTGATGATTTGATAAAAGACATTGTGTCTGAATTTATTCGTTCTCCACCTCTGATTCATGTGGGGAAGTTGGCATTACTTACGGAGAACAGGTTTGTACTGGTACAGAATCCAGGAACACTAGTTTAGTTATAACTGCCTGCCATTACATAACTGAAATACTGTTGAAAAAACAGTGTTAAACCCAAAACAAACAAAACAAAAAATCAAGCCAGTTGAATTCAGTCTGCACCAACATCCAGTGAAAGAATCTCATATAATCTATTTCATTTGAAAGACTGGGGGTCCTATGTGAGCAAAGACTGTAATTGTTTTCCTTGACGCAGTATATCAGTGGGCTTGACTGGTACAAAGCTTGGTTGTGGGGAAGGAGGATGTGGGGCTTGTACTGTGATGGTATCCAGGTTTGATCACTACAGCAAAAAGATATGGTAAGTAAAGATGAAACCAATTTTTTCATTTTATTGTATCAGTCACACTACACCATATAGCGATAACGGACACCAAATGTATAGCAAAAATGCAACAGAAAGTTATCCGGTGACGAAAGCCATCAGCAGCTGCTGCTCAGTGCTCTCACGATCGGAGTATGGGGGGCATAAAACGCACAGTGACTGCAAGATTGACGCACATATAAGGACGAATACCGTTCAGTTAACAGATATGACCGTACTAGTAACGGACTTGTACCGCGTAAAATGTTAGCGCAACGCATGAGAAACTGACAAAACATTCTTGTCAGTTATCATCTGTTGAACAAACGTTACATCTGTTGCAAGTCTGGTAGTAGTCCGGCCGTCAATCAGGTCCACCGGACAAGAACGGATGCGAACCGAACAAGTACAGAATAGGGAACGCACAAGTAATGAACAAAATGCATAGGGAACGCATGAGTAACGAACAAAACGCATATCATCGCATTGCTACCGTACATCTAACTGACAACTTTGTCCGGTGGTGTACGTTCTGAATTTTGAACATGCTCAAAACCTACCGCCGGATGGAATGAACGTCGCCGGACAAGGAGCGCAGCCGCCGCATGAGAAATGGAAAAGAAACGCATGCGAACAGACACGACTGGATTGAAAATTTTGCTATACGTTGGACTTCCGTTAACGCTATACAGTGTAGTGTGACTGAGACTTATCCTGTAATGTTATACTCCAGTAACAGTGGTAAACAGGGCTTCGGAAATTTGCCGGTTTGTCGGTTTTGGACCGATTTTTGACTTTTCAGACCGATTCATTAAGTGAAAAAACAAAAAAAATTGGTCCCGTAAAAATGGAGAAAAGTATAAATTTCGGTCTGATATCTAAATACACCATCTACTGCCAAGCAGGAAATTGTTGGTTGCACCCTCAGATAATCAATAAACGTGTCAAACGGTCTGATTATCACTTTGATAATCGGTCCGTAATTAGCACTTGACGCAATCAGTGCTCGCGCGACACATCCTTTAATGTTTGCAGACAGCCGACTGCAATGTATTAAACATTTTTGACTAGTTTCCAAATATGTCTGACTGGATTCAAATCATTTCGACGGGGATCCACTTCTTTTATTTAGAATCCGACGGATGGTTTATTTCAAAAGGCTATGTTTGATCACGGTAAAAAGCAAATGGTCACTGCATTTAATCAAAGAGCTATAATTGAACATTATAGGTCTTTGATTTAATGAGACATCATACGGAAAACCGATCAAAATATTTTTTATAATTACTTGATTTGAAAAAATTACAAGATTCATTTGTTGGGGCTCCAGTTGAAACAAGGGCAGAAAATCGTCTTTGCAACCTGACTGTGCAAAAAAGAAAAAGAAAAAAAATGGACTGGCAAACACGAATGATAAAGAAAACCGGAGTGGCACTGTTTATCAAATCGGTCTTTTAAAAAATGTTTCAAAATGAAATATTGTTTACATCAGAAGAGAACATATAACTTTATAAAATGTAGTTGCTTATTGAAGTACAACATAAGTGAAATGAAATATCTGTGGCCAACACGCGTGACCTTTTGGTACTACATACATGCGGGAAATTCGATCTCAGCGTTCATATAACGTACACATTCGGTCCGTGGCAGAGTATTCTTAAAATACTGAGGCTGTTTAGCAGAGAATATGTGTCGTGTAATTCACTTTGACGCATTGTATTTTATAGAATTCCATCAAAGAATGAGGCGTGCGTTGGCTTTTAGACTAGTTACGCACACGGTGTCAATGCGCCTCGGTAATTTTATCCTTACAAGTATTTTCTCGTAAAAACATCGAAATTTAAACAAAGTAATGATCACACATAACACTGAATAACTGTCTTCATTGTATGGAAACACGCGGTGACCGGTAACTCAGTTTTAATGCATGACATGCTTATTTTTTTACTCTATCACGTTTTACAAAATATGTAATATTGGGAAGCTGCCTATTGGGAATGCGGTGGGTGGGGTAGCGCCGATGTCAGGATTTTCGCTTCGGACCGATTGAGGTATCAAAATTTCCGGAGCCCTGGTGGTAAACTGTTAGTTTTTGTAAGTATTATGATATTTGCAGATATTATTTGTTGTTAATTATTGAGTTGTCATGATATAGTTAATTCTCTACATTGTCCACACTCTTATTTGAAGCTGGAGCTTATTGGATCTTAATGCCTAGCTTTAAGGAGACATACTTTCGGACAGTTCATCGACTTTAAAAACTCAACATTTTCAAAGAACTGTTACACATCTTCATTTTGATGCATTTGCAATAATTTCTCAGTGCTAAATTTTCACATAACTAGGTGGGATATATATTTTTCAGCAATTATTTTTATTATGCCCAAGGCATCTACTGATGCAGGAGGCATATAGTGATTGTCCTGTCCGTTCGTCCGTCCGTCCGTACGAGGTTAACTAAATGGGACCGTTTCATCTAGCATCAATACCCCTTACTAGAATGACTTAATACTAATGCAGATGTAACCTGTGACCATTCCTCATCTTCAGACATCACCTGACCTCAGTTTGACCTTGACCTCATTTTGGACTTAGGTGGCTTTATATGGACCATCTCTTGGTTAACCAAATGGGACCGTTTCGTCTAGCATCAATACCCCTTACAAGACTAATGCAGATGTAACCTGTGACCATTCCTCATCTGCAGACATCACCTGACCTCAGTTTGACCTTGACCTAGAACTTGACCTCGTTTTGGACTTAGGTTGCTTTGTATCGACAAGGATGCCACCTGGGGCATCAAGTGTTTATTGAACGCAGCTTCTTGTTTCTTTACAAATGAAATTCATTTTTAAAGGGGGACAACTTTTTCAGAATTCTATTTTAAGTATCTGTCATTCGGGATAGTACAGTAGAATATGTGATGGTCAGGTAGATTGTTGGTAAAAATGTTGTTCATTTATCAAATATTTCTGTGTTTTGATTATATAATTCACCTGTTTGCTGTCTGTAGTAAACTTTCACAAAAAATGTTATTCCCCAATATCAACTGTACAGAAACTTTACCGGAAACTTGATCTAAATGAATAGCTGGATCTTTGATATGGAGTGAAGCATCATCTAAGAGACCTGTATCAAACTTCTAAAAGTTTGTTTGACAGTAATGCCCTAGGGGTGTCTTGTTTAACCCTTACCCTGCTAAATTTCTGTAATGAACTTGTCCATCTTTCAATTTGGACAGTACCATTAACTTTTAAAAGGGGTGCTTATCAAAAAGATACTGACTGGATGGCAAACAGTGCAGATCATGATCAGATTGCACAATGTGCAGGCTGATCATGATCTACACTAGTTGCAAAGGCATAATCAGTCATGTCCAGCATGGTAAGGGTTAACATAAGAAAAAATTCTCAGAAACCACAATAGCTTGAGCATAAAATTTATATCCTCTGTCACACTTATTTGAAACCAGAATTGTTACTGTCATTTTTCATTATTTATTCCCTTTGTCATATTGACATTAATTTGAATGCATTGTTGTCATAAACAGTGTTGCCTGGAAACCAAATGAAAGAAAATAAAGGTAAAAGGAAATTTCAGTTTAAGTTGCAATGTTGCAAGCATGATTAATTTTGTGCAAGTGATACAATAAATACCATGATGAAACATGTAGCTGTTGGTTTACTATCTATTCACCATTTTGCGATTTTTGTTGTATCCTTAAAGGGATGAATGTGAAAAATGTCTAAGTGCTTCTTTATCTATAATCACTTAGATCTCTTTTGCATTCACCCCTCAAATAGCGTTTGGAGATATCTTAAAATATATGGTATTTGATAATATCAATAATTATATTTTAAGATGTCATTAAATATATTATCTTATATCATAAAACAATTCAAATATATCTTAAAATGAATTACAGATACCACAAACTAGTGTACTGGATATCTCTAAATATGATATATTTTACGTATCCTTATTTTAATTAAATGATATCTTGTATTAATTATTTGACGTATAAAAGTATATTTATACCCCCCTTCGAAGAAGGAGGGGTATATTGTTTTGCAGATGTTGGTCGGTCCATCGGTTGGTCCCTAGACCAATCGGTTTCCAGATGATAACGCAAGAATGCCTAGGATCATGAAGTTGATAGGGAGGTTGTTCATGACCAGCAGATGACCCCTATTGATTTTGAGGTCAGAATATCAAAGGTCAAGGTCACAGTGACCCGGAACAGTTAAACTATTTCTGGACTATAACTTGAGAACGCTTTAAACTTGATAGGGAGGTTGGTCATGACCAGCAGATGACCCCTATTGATTTTTAGGTCAGTAGGTCAAAGGTCAAAGTCACAGTGACCTGGCACAGTTAAACTGTTTCAGGACGATAACTTGAGAACGCTTGGGCCTAGGATCACAAAACTTAATAAGGAGGTTGATCATGACCAGCAGTAGAACTAGAGAATGCTTTGGTCTAAGATCACATTTGATACGGAGGTCACTTTTGACTGGTAAACGATCCAGAATTGATTTGAGGTCAGTACGTCAAACGTCCAGTGCACAGTGATCAAATAATTTCTGTTCCTTGTGCAGTTACTAATTGAATCAAGGAGGGCATTTCATGTTCTACGAGCTCTTGTTTATGATATCAAAATATGATTTTATGATATCCTTATTTGGATTGAATAATAACAATCCATACACGATAGTATGATTGTACAATTTTTGTTTATTTAATGATATCATAGAATTGATTTTAAGATATCCTAAAATTGTCGTTATTTTTGTATGATTGTAGATAATTATGTCTCCCCGTCACCGTGGGAGACATTGTTTTTTCCCTGTCTGTCCGTCCATCTTTCCATCCATCCGTCACACTTCATTTCCCATCAATAACTGGAGAACCAATAGACCTAGAACCTTCAAACTTAATAGGATGGCAGGGCTTATGAAGTAAACGACCCTTATTGCTTTTTGGGGTCAAACCATCAAAGGTCAAGGTCACAGGGGCCTGAACATGGAAAACCATTCCCGATCAATAACTTGAGAACCACTTGACCCAGAATATTGAAACTTAATAGGATGATTGGACATGCAGAGTAAATGACCCCAATTGAATTTTAGGTCACCCTGTTCAAGGTCACAGGGGCCTGAACATGGAAAACCATTTCCAATCAATAACAGGAGAACCATTAGACCTAGAACTTTCAAACTAAATAGGGTTGCAGGGCTGATGGAGTAGATGACCCCTATTGATTTTTGGGTCACTCTGTTAAAGGTTAAGGTCACAGGGGCCTGAACATGGAAAACCATTTCCAATCAATTACTTAAGAACCACTTGACCCAGAATGTTGAAACTTCATAGGATGATTGGACATGCAGAGTAGATGACCCCTATTGATTTTGGTTAAAGGTCAAGGTCACAGGGGACTGAACATGGAAATCTGTTTCAAGTCAGTAATTTGAGAACCATTTGACCTAGAACCTTCAAACTTCATATGATGACCCCTATTGTTTTTGGGGTCACTCCGTCAAAGGTCAAGGTCACAGGGGTCATCTGTCTGTCACAATTCATTTTTGATCAATAACTGAAGAACTATTTGACCTACAGACTTCAAACTTCATAGGGTTATATGGCTTACAGAGATGATGATCCTTACTATTTTTAGCTCACCTGAGCAATGCTCAGGTGAGTTTTTCTGATCGCTCTATGTCCGGCGTTCGGTGTCTGTCGTCTGTCCATCGTCTGTCTGCCGTCTGTCAACATTTAGCTTGTGTATGCGATAGAGGCTGTATTTTTCAACTGATCTTCATGAATTTTGGTCAAAATGATTACTTTGATGAAATCTAGGCCGAGTTCGAAAATGGGTCATCTGGGGTCAAAAACTAGGTCACTAGGTCAAATCAAAGAAAAAACCTTGTGTATGCGATACAGGCTGTAATTTTCAGTTGATCTTCATGAAATTTTGTCAGAATGATTACCTTGATGAAATCTAGGCCAAGTTCGAAAATGGGTCACCCGGGGTCAAAAACTAGGTCACTAGGTCAAATCAGGGAAAAACCTTGTGTATGCGATAGAGGCTGTATTTTTCAACTGATCTTCATGAAATTTTGTCAGAATGATCACCTTGATGAAATCTAGGCCAAGTTCAAAAATAGGTCATCTGGGATCAAAAACTAGGTCACTAGGTCAAATCAAAGAAAAACCTTGTGTATGCGATAGAGGCTGTATTTTTCAATTGATCTTCATGAATATTGGTCAGAATGATTGCTTTGATAAAATCTAGGTCAAGTTTGAATATGGGTCATCCAGGATCAAAAACTAGGTCACTAGGTCAAATCAAATAAAAACCTTGTGTACGCAATATTATTATTATTATACCAGATTTATATAGCAAACATGTTTAAAAGGCGCTTTACATATAGCAGATGCAGCCACACAGGGCGCGAAATTCATCCTCTACTAGAACAGACACAGAGCGATCTGACCAGAGGGACAGAATGAGATAAAGCCCCCAGAACAGACAGAAAGAACGCTTTATATACAGATGTGTCAGGCTAACTTAGCCTAGCTCTTTGCGAATAGACAGTCTGGTTCTTTAACGTGCCCGGTGTATAGCACCGATACACGCGAAGCTGTCTTTCCTGGGAAGAACCAGTACAGGCCTCTAGTTAGGTGGGAGACACTCAAGAGCATCTCAGAAACTTTCAGTGCCTGGACCGGGATTCAAACCCTGGACCTCTGGATTGACAGTCAATCTTGTTACCACTAGATCATCGGCCCACCAATAGGGGCTGCATTTTACACCAGATTTTCATGAAATTAATCAGAATGTTTGTCTATATGAAATCTAGGTAGAGTTGGAATATGGGTCATCTAGGGTCAAAAACTAGGTCACCCGGTCAAATTAAAGAAAAACCTTGTGTACGCAATAGGGTCTGCATTTTACACTGGATATTCATAAAATTTAGTTAGAATGATTGCCTTGACGAAATTTAGGTCAAGTTAGAATATGGGTCATCTATGGTCAAAAACTAGGTCACTAGGTCAAATCAAAGAAAAACCTTGTGTATGCAATAGAGACTATCAAAAACTAGGTCACTAGGATATATCAAAGAAAAATGTTTTATATGCGATGGAGGCTGTATTTTTCAATCGAGGTTGATGAAATTTAGTCAGAATGATTGCCTTGATCAAATCTAGGTCAAATTCGAATGTAGGTCATCTTAGCTCAAAAACTAGGTCACTAGGTGAAATTGAAGAAAATGCTTGTGTAATTACACTTAAGAGACCACATTTTTGATGCAATCTTAATGAAAATTGGTCAGAATATTTGTTTCCATGAAATCACTATGTCAAACATGTTTACACTGTTATGGTATGTTTCTCAGGTGAGCGACCTAGGGCCATCTTGGCCCTCTTGTTTTGTTTACTAGATCAAAGGTCAAGGTCACAGGGGTCTGAACATGGAAAACCATTTCTGTTCAATACCTTCAGATCCACTTGACCCAGAATGTTGAAACTTCATAGGATGATTAAACATCTAGAGTAGATGACCCCTATTGCTTTTTGGGTCACTTGATCAAAAGTCAAGGTCACAGGGACCAGAACATGGAAAAACAGTTTCCAATCAATAACTTGAGAACCATTTGAACCAGAACCATCAAACTTAATAGGACGATAGGACTTAAAGAGAAGATGACCCTTATCGATTTTTGGGTTACTTGAGATAAGGTCAAGGTCACAGGGGCCTGAACATAGAAAACTCTTTTCAATCAATAACTTGAGAACCACTTGACTCAGAATGTTGAAACTTAATAGGATGATTGGACATGCAGAGTAGATGACCCCAACTGATTTTGGGGTCACTTAATCAAAGGTCAAAGTCACAGGGGCCTGAACATGGAAAATTGTTTCCAATTTATAACTTGAGAACCACTGGGACTAGAATGTTGAAACTTAATTGGATGATTGGACATGCCAAGTAGATGATCCCTATTGCAGCCAATCATCAGAGTCTCTTTGAATTTTGTTCCTGTTCCCTCTTGCCTATAGGACTTTGCATTGGTTGAGACATGCGCTTTTCTACAAAAGCATCTTCTAGTTTATTAGCTCACCTGTCACAAAGTGACAAGGTGAGCTTTTGTGACCGCTTGATGTCCGTCGTCCGTTGTCAGTCGTCCGTCAACAATTTATAAAAAAATCTTCTTCTTGAAAACCACTGGGCAGAATTACACCAAACTTCACAGGAATGATCCTTGGATGGCCCCTTTCAAAATTGTCCAAAGAATTGAATTCCATGCAGAACTCTGGTTGCCATGGCAACCGAAAGGAAAAAACTTTAAAAATCTTCTTCTCAAAAACCAGAAGCCCTAGAGCTTAGATATTTGGTGTGAAGCATTGCCTAGTTGACCTCTACCAAATTTGTTCAAATCATGACCCTGGGGTCAAAATTGACTCTGCCCGATGGGTCACTTGATTTTACATAGGAAAATCTTAAAAAGTCTTCTTCTCAAAAACCAGAAGCCCTAGAGCTGAGATATTTGACATGTAGCATTGCCTAGTGGACCTCTACTAAAGTTGTTCAAATCATGACCCCGGGGTCAAAATTGACCCCAGCCTAGGGGTCACTTGATTTTACATAGGAAAATCTTCAAAATTTTCTAAAAGTAAACCAGAAGGCCTAGAGCTTAGATATTTCACATGTAGCATTGCCTAGTGGACCTCTACACTATTTGTTCAAACCATGACCCCACCCAAGGGGTCACTTGATTTTACATAGGAAAATCTTCAAATTTAAAAAAAAAATAAACCAGAAGACCTAGATCTTAGATATTTGATATGTAACATTGCCTAGTAGACTTCTAAAAAAACTTTGTTCAAATCATGACCCCCCGGGTAAAATTGGCCCCGCCCCAGGGGTTACTTGATTGTGCATCGGAAAATCTTCCAAAAAATTTCTAAAAATCATCAGTTTGACATTGTAGCTCATATTACTCAGGTGAGCGATCCAGGGTCATCATGACCCTCTTGTTAAATGTTATTATAAGTGGAATTAAGATATCTGAAATTGATTTTGTGATCTCCCTATTTCTGTAAAATGATATGTAAAATTCATTTTGTAATATCAAAAAATCATTTATTTATATTGTATAGTACAATTAAAGATATCATGAAGTGGAACTGAAGATATCTTAAATAAAACTGATTCTTATAAGGTATGAAATAATCAAATTGTAGATGATACATATCCAAAAATAATATATAATATCATAAAATGAATTTTGTTATATCAATGAATAACATATCACAAAATAATAAACAAAAGTAAATCCTCATTCAGTTACTACCTACATGTGCCTTTTAGAATATGGAAAAGTTTACTAATAGATCAAATCTGATTGTATGTATATGTAGTACATATCATGTTTAATATACAGAGTGATATTGTGTTTGCAATGTTGAATCTAATGCTATTTTTTTTAAAATCATTAAGCTAACAAAAAAACTATTCAGTGTTGGAAGATCTTTCTTAAGGTTTAGCAGTATATCACAAAACAACAGATTTTTTTAACGAATGAACAGCATCTTGACACACAATTTATCTGTCCAGTACATGTTTAACTGTTCTGTCCCACAGAGTTGGATACTTAAAATATTCTTAGTGAGTTGTCCCCCTTTAAAGAAGAATGCCATTTGTAAAGAAAAAATGTAAACAATTGTCAAAAACGATGTTTTACCTAGTTATGTAAAGTTTAAACACTCGCACGATGCTGCAAATGCATCAAAACGAAGATGTGAAAACAGCTTTTAAAAAATGGTGAGTTTTTAAAGGTGCTGAACTGTCCAGAAGTGTGGCCCCTTCATGCAGTCCCTTTCCAGAATTCAATACATGTATCAGTAAATTGATAATGGTTTTGTAGAATAATATAAATGTTTTATATGCTGTCAAATTTTCAAGTAAAACAATGCTTTCTTTCCATGATTTGATGACGTTCAAACTTTTGTCTCTGAAACATGGACCTACCGGTATACCTTAATATTGTGTTTTAGCAGCTGTTTTTAATAAGTTGTAAATATTCAGTGTTGAGGTCATCAGGCTACATAAAGCAGACTGAAAATTGATACCACACTGGGGTGGCCTGGTATTATTAAAAATTACCACCAGTTACAAAGTATATAGGGCTACTGTTGGTTGTTCTGTAATTCTATTTCTGAAATTTAGAATAGCTACACATAAATGTTAGCCAAAATAATACAATGAGAATCAAACAAACAAGGTCACTACAGCCAGGTCAAGGTCACACTATGAAGTTAAAGGTCAGATAGCTTTACTTCTTCTGCTAGAAGAATTTGGATAAAACTACCATTAGTTATCACCTTGATGTGACAACTAGGGCTGTCATCGATAGAAACGATATCGATGTATCAACGATATATTTTTGTCGATCGATTATCGATTCCCATTTTCAAAAATTGATATTTTACAGAGAGAAAAAACTATCCAGATAAACACTCAGACCCTCAAAAACAATTAAGTTCACAAAATTGTACATTTAGATAAATGTAAAAGAGAAGTGAAGGCAAAATAAAAATGAAAGATTTTATTAATTTTTATTTCTTTTATTTCATAAATATAAATACAACACAATCAAACAGTAATATGATAAGTATGCAATAAAACTAAAAATAGCATTTACAGGACGGTATATAGTATGCATATGAACTAAAAGGTTGTTAATCTAAGTTAATAATCGATATATCGATGTATCGTCGATATTTGTCTTCTGATATATCGGTATTGTTGATATGCCTAAGACCCAATCAATGACAGCCCTAGTGACAACATGCAGAGTGCATCATGTCCAAGATCACTAGGTGTTTCATTTGGAGGTCAAAATTCATATAGCTTTATTTCATGTCTGCTTCATATCTCCAATCTGCTGTAAAGGTACATAAAGTTTATCAAGATGATGTGCATAGCATGAAAGTCAAGGTCACACTTACAGTTGATGGTCAGTTATCCATATTCCATATGTCAGCTGGAAGAATTGTCATAAAACTAGGATCAGTGGTAAACATCATCAATTTACAGTATGCAAAATCCACAACCCAGTTCATAAATTTTGGGTCACATTTGGAGGTCAAAGGGCACAATTGGTTTATTCTCTCCTCTAACATAGGGGCAAAGGCATTTGTCTCCTTCAGTGATAGCTGTAGCTTTACAAGTATCTAAGTACAGTTCAATGTATACTGTTACATCCCAGTTCACATGGTTTAATGTACAGAAGCATCAGAGCAAAACTGGTCTAAGTACATATAGATAAGAGAAGTGCTAAGTACAGTTTTGCTCTAGTCTTCATATTAAATTTGTTTTAAGATTACGATTACACAGAACATGTTTCTCAGTTTGCATTTTAACAAAAATTAAAGTAAACAATATTTCAACTACATCTAAGCTTTCACTTTCTGTATAGTGAGAGTTTTGTCATCAAACTTGTCACAGTTTAGTTTTTGGTTGCGGGTTTACCCGCTACCAAAGTTAAGTGTAATTCTGACAATCATATAACATCTTTATTTGATTCCAAATAACATCCAATTAAAGGATGTTCATGTGCTACATAAAATAGGCCCAATCATGAACAATGCGGATTAATTATCAATGATCAAGCAGTTCTAATTCAATCTGTATCCATTCATAGATTGTTTAAGATTATATAAGACCTACCAATGAATAGGTTTTCAAGCCCATAGTCACAAGCTAGGTCAGACAGAGTTCATCTTAGATATGAGGCACATTTGTATTTGTTTTTCATTCATGTATATTTATAGATTGCTATTTAAAAAGAAAATAAATCTAACAAAACCCGCAACCACCAGACATCTTAAGGCTTTGATTTACTTTGCATTAAAACTATGACTGAACTCGATATGTTTCATACGGTAACATATTACATGTTTAGCTTCTACTTTTTGTCATTAACATTTTTATACAACAATTTTATTTTGTCAATTTTTCAGTCACTTCTCAGTGAACGCATGTCTTGCCCCACTATGTTCTATGCATGGAATGGCTGTGACGACAGTGGAGGGTATTGGCAGTGTTAAGAATGGCCTCCATCCTGTGCAGGTAAGTAGGATTCAGCAGTGGTATCTGGGATTCAGCAGTTATAGTAACCCCGACCTTTCACAGTTAAGGCCAAAATAAAATTAGTGTGGTTCATGTAATATGTCAAAAGTTAGTGGATTGGGCAAATGTTTTCGAATAAATTTGGGATGAAGATTGTTTGTGAAGATATACTCATCAGCCTTTTCTTAGTTTTTTTACTGTTTAGGTGCAAGGCATTAAGCTGAAATTTGTTTAAATTCTCTCTAAATCCATTTGATTCATATTGCAAGATTTTATCATTGCAGATCTCATAAATGGGAAAGCTAACTTTTCTGAATTTAATCATGTCCCATAATGCACAGTTACTATCTCTATTGGTGGATTTGTTGTGGAATATGCATGCTGGTACTTTGCTGTAATTGGTTTGATGTATTGTGGTGGTGATTCTCTCTATCTCTATATAAATAACTCAAAAGATTTGGAAAACAATATGGATAACATGTTGGAAAAAAGAAATAGTCTTGTATGTCTATATATAATGTTATATATCTATATATATATAATGTCAAGGGATCTTCAGCAGTACCTACATTTTACAGGGGTTCCACTAGACCCGAAAACCCAAGAGTCCCAGGACCCTTGGGCCCAAATTTTGAAGGGTCCTTTTCCAAAATACAGGAGTCCTGTCCCAACACGTCAATATAATTTACTATATTTTTTATTCAGTAATACGTAGATCTTTACCTAAGAAAACAATAAACCCAAGATCATGTTACAGCATAATAAAAATGTCAGTCTCAGGTCATATAGTCTCATATTGTAAACTAATATTTATCAAAATTCATGTTATTTTAATTAGGTTTTTCTTCAATATTTCATTTCATTTTTAATAACAGAACAGTGCTATAACACTCTAGAAAAATTTTTCCAAAATGTACTATCCGAATACTGTTACACTTTCAGAATGTCATCGGAAAGTAGTTTTTGCTCAGTTTATTTGGCAAACAAATCTAAATCAGCGATAGTTCCTCAAATAATGATGCTACTTATCATAAAAAACTGCACTGAAAGTCAGGTTTTTTTTAGGAATTTTGGAAATATGCATATGACATCGGGTGTAATTAGACCCGTGAACGGACATTCTAAACTTATTTCTGCTTTCGAAATTCATCAAAATTTGTGATGTTTCTTGTTGAAATTACGATATGATCACTAAACAATGGTCTAATTTAAAGTTGGCATGAAAAAATCTTGCAGGGCACTTCTCACATGCTCGGTAATCAGCTGCTTACGATAATTTAATAATTGGCGCCTTTTTTCACAGTACACAGGATTCGCTTTATCAATTAATTTCAACACTTCATTGATTTCTTGTTACCTATGTGCACTCGCCGTGACGTAACTTGCTGATAAAAAATCAGCGAGGCATGTCTACAGGAGAAAGGGCGGGATTTAGCAGAGATCAAAGGCAGGAGAGCATGACCGCGAGTGTTTATTTTGAATACACGTGTCTATCGTGGAATAGTTTTACTGAAGGAGATAAATGATAAGAGAAAGGATTATCAAAGGAAAATGCCCCCGGGTCCCGAAGGACGCACAGGCAAGTATTCTGCCGGGTCCTTTGAGCGTCTTTTGAAAATCTCCCGGGTCCGGACCCGGGGTCCCGGGTCAAATGGAACCCCTGATTTTAGAGGGAAAAAGACAAAATAAGAGTTTGTGAAATGCAGTCCAATCATATTCAGCTTTGTTACTTTCTGACCAGGATTTCATAATTGAATATTTACAGTCCGTGTTCAGTCTGTTTCCATTGATGGAATGATGTGATATTGTATACTGAGTCTTTGGATTGAATTGACTTCAAAGGCGGAACGGTTCAGATTATAAAACTATCACTTGAAGTGCCGCATATTTTTTTACATAACTCACAGCATCCTATGGATCATTTTATTATGATGTTTCTCAAAGAAAATGTGCATTTCGACGCAACAATTGAACTTTTGCTGTTCCATCAATCCAACGCTAGTAGGAGAGTTGGTAAATCAGTTTCAACTAAACATTGCGAAAATGATCCTTGAGTAGACCTTTTTCAAATTTAAGTCATCCATGCAGAATTCTGGTTGCCATGGCAATCAAACAGAAATATTTAAAAATCTCAGAATCTGCTGTTTTGATTTCAAAATGATTTCATAGCAATGTTCCTTGGGTGATCATCTACCAATTCCTTCTAAAAAATCACACACAAAAAAAAACAAGGCTGCCAGAGAGTGTGGCTTGTTTTCTGAATATGGTTATGTGGACAATTTCGTACTGAAATGTTCCTTTAATAGGTTACCCTGTAACAAACCCATTTAGCCATAGTTTAATTTTATTCTTTGCAAAAATGTTGCTTTCATGTCTACCACATTTCACATGGTCACCAGGGCAGGTGCAGGTTTTCTTTATCTGTGTATAGGATAAACTTTGAAAGTCTTCTTTTCATTAATGAAAACCCTCTACCAAGTGTTAAAATCATAAAACAATGTTGCAATTGAGCATGCTCACATTCCCCTATAGTATTATTATGTATTATGATAGCAGAAGCTTTAAAAACCTTCTTTTCAGGGGCTGATGGCCAGATTCTGAAATAAATCCACACAAATGTTTCTTTGGTGAGAGCTAGAACCAGAGCTAAAAACAGAAAAATCTTCAAGTGATCAGTCTTTACCAGAGATAATAGATGTAACATTAGAATATGAATATATTATTGTGTAGCCACATTTGCAAGTAATTACCATAATTTCACAATTTTGCCTGCACATGAATATCTAAAATATCACAATGGTCAGCCTATTATCATTGAATTATACAAGGTGGTTAAGTTAAAGCATATTAATTTTGTATCTGCAATTTATTTTAGTCTCAGGGTTAAAACTATTGTGATCTGAAAGTATAGGTACGTACGGAGCATAAAGGCAACACATTATTCCAGTTGCTAGACTTAAATACATAATGACAACACATCATTCGCTTGACTTAAATACACAAAGACAACACATTGTTTCTTTGATTAGACTTAAATATAGAAAAGGCTACATTAAGTATTTCATTGGTTAGGCATATACATACAAGGAGCAATACATTATTTCATGGGTTAGACTTAATAACAGGAGAGAAACACATTATTTCATTATCTAGATTTAAATACAGAAACATATATTCTAGAATAACACATAGTTTTATTGACTAGAACTATGAACATATATTTCTTTTGCTAGATAGATTATGGATCAGCTTTTGCCTTTGTCAACTCAACCTTAATTAACTAATACACAGATTGGTTAACTATCATGGTCATTGCAATTTGTGAACCAGTAAGCATGTAAATTTTTTGTTTTTCAATTTATTGTTACTTTAGTTTTATTATTTTCTACAAAGTAAGATTTATCAAGCACACTGAGTAAAATTACAAGAAAAAATAAGAAAAAAGTTTGATAAAGTAATAATTATATCCCCAGATATGAAGTAAATGTGGCTATTTTGGAATCAACCTCGTCTGTTGGTTTATTGGTGGGTAGTTCATGTCTGCTTCAAATCTTCTTAACCATTAGGAAGATTGTCATAAAATTGGCATCAATTATTAACCTCATGAAGACAGTGTGCAGAGCATGAATCCAGGTCACTAGGTCTTAGGTAAAGGTCATGCTTGTACATTTGTATATGGAGCAAATATGAATAAAATATATATTACCTTTGACCTCCAAGAGTGAACTTGAACTTGCATTTAATGGCTTGGGTTGTGTGTTCTTCACATTGACTTGGTAAACACTTAAGGCTAGTTATATAAAAGTCTACCAAGCACTCTTGAAAACATGGACCAGATACAAAATTAAGCTATTTGATCTTTGACCACCAAGCATGATCTTGACCTAAGACCTAGTCATAGCTCTTGTTGGATTTTTAATGAACAAATCTTGATTTTAAACTGTTCAAATAATACCCATTTTTATACCCCCAGATACTAAGTATATTGGGGATATATTTGAGTAATGCATGTCAGTTATTCTGTATATTTATTCTGTAACTTTTCGTAATTTACTACATCTTCTTGACCACTTGGAAGATTTGCATAAAACTAGCATTATTTGTTTGCTTCATCAAGACCCTGTGCAGAGTGCCAAACCCAGGCCACACTCTGAGTACACAGTCAAGGTCACACTTGGATGACATTTGTCAAATACCTTAACTTTGTGTCTGCTCCATATCTTCTTAACCACTGAAAAGATTTTCATGAAACTAGCATCAAATGTTAATCTTGTCAAGGTGACATGCATAGCCCTGGTCATTAGGTTCAAGGCCAAGGTCACAGTTGAAGGTCAAAGTGCATGATCACAACATCTAATACTTTTCCCATGTGATAGCAGCATGTGGGGATATTAATCGCATTTAGTGATAGTTCTAGTTTTTCATGAAACCAGATCTATCTGATGTAATTTAGTGATTTTATTAATTCAGCTAGAAAATTGGTTTGTTTCCACAGTTATCAGAATTTGAATTTCCCTTGTGTAATAAATTCATCATTGAATTTTTTTTAAAAGATAAAAAAAATGTTCTGGGAACTAGTACATGGTCTTTCTAATTAATTTTTCCTCACAAAAGGCAGAAATATATAGTTTGGGTATTGTATACCAATATGCTGAAAATACAAGAAGTTGTAAACACTGACAGGAGGCATGTAAAAAGTATCTGTCAATTACAGGATGCTGTAACTACAACTGTACAGCATTTAATTACCAAAGATTAATATACATCTGCATGTTGGGTTCCTTGGCAATAGAAAGTGCATTTAGTATTTTTGGTTGATCTAGATCATTGTTATTAGAAATATATTAAATTGTTTTTCACAATAACTGCAGTAAGGAATGAAATAAGTAGAGCAAACCTGGTAAATAGGAACTTTCATCGGGACTTAAGTTTTTTGTTTCAATTCTGGTTTAGGTCATTGTTACTAAAAATAGAAAAAAAAGATTTTTGGTCTGGTGAGTAACTTAGAGATGAGAATTTGTAACCAAACTTGGTTGGTTTCATGGAGACTAAAATTCAGTTGCATTTTGGCTTATTTTTGTCAAGGTCTAGGACAATGTTTCTTAAGTACAACAACATAACTTTAGTTAGGATTGAGACATCAATCTTTGCACTAAACTTTGTTGTTAAGAATCTTGCACAGTTGCAATTTTGGTTAGCTTGGGTCAAGGTCATTGTCACATATGTATACTTCTGTTAAAACTGAGGTACTTTGATTAAAAAATGTGTAAGTTGTTTGAAATATGGAATGAGACATTTGGATCAAATTGACATGTGTTTTGAACGAAGGCTTTTTCATGTAAGAACTGTAAAAAATATTTTACAAGGTGATGACAGAATTCTAAGTTTTTTTGTTTTTTTTTTGCTAAACAATTAATTGATAAACCTGTACTCAGTTTGATCAACTTGTACCTAATACACCGGTGGTAAACGCGCAATCCAATTCCCGCCGGGAATACGCTTAAAATGGGTTGCGCAACGTCCGGTGCTGGTGTTGCGCGTGAAAAAAGACAAAATTGAGGTGTGTGAAGTTATGATTTTGCTTAGTATGAGACAAGAATAAATTTTCTCGAAAAATGCAAAATGCTATTCGACACAAATATGGTAATACATCATATGTGTAAAATATCTGGTTTGTAATTTATGATTCGGCTCCATTATCACAAAAACTCAGGCGACACGAAGCGTGAAAAAAGTATGAAATCAACAAAAATGGAAGTTTCTGACCTATGATAACTCAACTGTTTTAAAGTAACGAATATCAAAATTATTTGCTTCAAATCCTGCTTACGGGGACATAATTGACAAAAAAATCATCGGGAATGGAGTTGCTCGTATACATCATAATATATATAATGTATAAGCACAACTCCATTCCCGGGGCGCAACCCCATTCCTGATTATTTTTTGCCAATCTTTCCCCCAAAAGCAACATTTCATTTAAGAGTATGTAATATTGATGACTGTTTTACACGTGTTAGAAGCGTTACATTTCCAGAAAGAAGGCACAAGAGCTAGAAAATTTGCATTTTTCATGATTCCATGCTTTTTTGACAGATCGAGCCGGCAGAGTTTTCGTGATAACAGAGCTGATTTTTAAATTAATAAGTTGGTATTTCACACATATGATCTTTATTCATTCTTGTGTTGAATAGCATTTTGCTTTTTTTCGAAAAACCTCATAAATGTGTCATTATTTACAAAAACAAAACCCCACCTACCTTGATTTTGTATATATTGATGCGCAACACCAGCACCGGAAGTCGCGCAACCCATTTTTAGCGTATTCCCAGTGGGAATTGGATTGCGCATTTACCACCCGTGTAATAATTGATCTAAAATTTTCACCTACATTAAAAATGGGGCAATACCAATTGATATTAACAATATGCATATTTTAAAGCATGGGTTCAAATAAAATGACAAAGCTGAATATAAAGGTATGAGATGACCAAATTCCTGGTGCGAGTTGACCAAATCAGGGTACAAGCTAACTAAGGTACAAGTTGACAAAGATTTGAGTTGGCTGGCTGCCTGTAAAGACACATGGACAACTCATAGTTTCATTGGATAAACATTAAAGTGGAAGGGAGACTCATTATTTCATTAGCAAGATATATAGACCCAAGGGTAACAAATCATTCTGTCTGCAAGACATGAAGACACAATGCCAACACAATTTTTCATTGACATAATGTTCAACTGCGAATTGTGGAGTGCGGTAGTGGAGTGCAGTAGTAAAAGTTGTTATTGTTATGACCAGAAACTCTGACCTGCAAATCCTACATGTATACCAGTGTGTATGAGGTCATTTAGCATATTAATATATTCACTGTCAGGTGTATTGGTACAATTTTTGGTCAGTGTTATAGTAATTAAACAATACTCATGTTTGGTGTTAGTATATATCCCTGTAATGAAACTGTCAAGGTGATACTGTAAATTTTCTTGTGATGAAGATTTCAGGATTTCATACCCAATTATGTTATGAATTTGCGAGCAGACGACTGTAAAATGGTTGGAAATTGCCATTGATTTTTAGCTCACCTGTCACATAGTGACAAGGTGAGCTTTTGTGATCACCCTTCGTCCGTCGTCCGTCGTCAGTCCATCCGTCCGTCTGTGCGTGCGTCCATCCGTCCGTCAACAATTTCTTGTCTGCACGATAGTGGTTCCATTTATGATTTTATTTTAAGGTTTAGCAGTATATCACAAAATAACAGATTTTTAGCTCATCTGATTTTTTGAAAAAAAATGATGAGTTATTGTCATCACTTGAGCGGTTGTCGGCGTCGGCGTTGCCTGGTTAAGTTTTATGTTTAGGTCAGCTTTTCTCCTAAACTATCAAAGCTATTGCTTTGAAACTTGGAATACTTGTTCACCATCATAAGCTGACCCTGTATAGCAAGAAACATAACTCCATCTTGCTTTTTGCAAGATTTATGGCCCCTTTTGTACTTAGAAAATATCAGATTTCTTGGTTAAGTTTTATGTTTAGGTCAACTTTTCTCCTAAAGTATCAAAGCTTTTGCTTTGAAACTTGGAATACTTGTTCACCATCATAAGCAGACCCTGTATATCAAGAAACATAACTCCATCTTGCTTTTTGCAAGAATTATTGCCCCTTTTGGACTTAGAAAATCAGTTTTCTTGGTTAAGTTTTATGTTTAGGTCAGCTTTTATCCTAAACTATCAAAGCTATTCCTTTAAAACTTGCAACACTTGTTCACCATCATAAGCTGACCCTGTAAAGCAAGAAACATAACTCCATCCTGCTTTTTGCAAGATTTATGGCCCCTTTTGGACTTAGAAAATATCAGATTTCTTGGTTAAGTTTTATGTTTAGGTCAACTTTTTCTCTTAAACTATCAAAGCTATTGCTTTAAAACTTGCAACTCTTGTTCACCATCATAAGCTGACCCTGTACAGCAAGCAACATAACTCCATCCTGCTTTTTGCAATAATTATTGCCCCTTCTGGACTTAGAAAAATCATTTTCTTGGTTGAATATTATGTTTAAGTCAACTTTCCTCATAAACTATCAAAGCTATTGCTTTAAAACTTGCAACAGTTTTTCACCATCATAAGTGGACACTGTACATCAAGAAACATAACTCTATCCTGCTTTTTGCAAGAGTGATGGCTCTTTTTAGACTTAGAAAATCATGGGTAGGACAATATTTCTATTATACGAAAAAAATCAGATGAGCGTCAGCACCCGCAAGGCGGTGCTCTTGTTTAGTAAATGAAACAGCACCTTGACAAACAACTTATCTATCCAATACATGCTTTACTGTTCTGTCCCACAGAGTTGGATACTTAAAAAATTCTTAACGAGTTGTCCCCCTTTGAATAAGAATGTCATTTGTAAAGAAATAAATGTAAAGAATTGTCAAAAACGATGTTTCACATAGTTATGTAAAGTTTAAACACTCGCACGATGTTGCAAATGCATCAAAACGAAGACATGTAACAGCTTTTTCAAAATGGTGAGTTTTTAAAGGCGCTGAACTGTCCAGAAGTGTGGCCCCTTCATGCAGTCCCTTTCCGGAATTCAACATATACATGAATAAATTGACAATGGTTTTGTAGGATAATATAAATGTTTTATATGCTGTTAAATTTTCATGTAAAACAATGCTTTCTTTCTATGATTTGATGACGTTTGAACTTTTTTCTCCGAAACATGGACCTATACCTTAACCAAACTTGCACACAACTTGTATCACCATAAGATCTCGGTTCCTTTCTTGAACTGGCCAGATCCGATTATGGGTTCCAGAGTTATGGCCCCTGAAAGGGCCAAAATTAGCTATTTTGACCTTTTCTGCACAATAGCAGCTTTATTTATGATTTGATTTTTACCAAACTGGCACACAACTTGTATCACCATAAGATCTTGGTTCCTTTCTTGAACTGGCCAGATTTCTTTATGGGTTCTAGAGTTATGGCCCCTGAAAGGGCCAGAATTAGATGTTTTGACTTTGTCTGCACAATAGCAGCTTCATTTATGATTTGATTTTAACCAAACTTGCACACAACTTGTATCACCACAAGATCTTGGTTCCTTTCTTGAACTGGCAAGATTCCTTTATGGTTTCCAGAGTTATGGCCTCTGAAAGGGCAAGAATTAGCTATTTTGACCTTGTCTGCACAATAGCAGCTTCATTTATGATTTGATTTTAACCAAACTTGCACACAACTTGTATCACCACAAGGTCTTGGTTCCTTTCTTGAACTGGCCAGATTTCCTCATGGGTTCCAGAGTTATGGCCCCTTAAAGGTCCAAAATTGGCTATTTTGGCTTTTGCAGCCATATAGAGACTTCATTTATGGTTTTATTTGATACAAACTTTCAAAATAACTTCAACAACAATAATTCTTGGATTTCATGACAAATCAGATCCAAGCGTAGGTTCAGAGTTATTTTATATCTGATTACCTCCCCTGATTGTAATCAAAATGGATTTATGTCAGTAAGTACTAATAGGACTTATTTGAAATTTCATTAATGTCATTAGTTGGAATGATCCAATCAGGGTAGATAACTATGGCAGGGCGTCAAGTTACCTATATTTACCTATATTTTCCTATATTTTAGCCCTCTACCTATAATAACCTATAAAATCCTATATTTTGCCAAAATACCTATAAATACCTATAATCTGGAAATTTTGTGGTAAGCAAGGAATACAAAGGTCATTCAAACCATTAAAAAAGAAGTAATTCTATGATAATTGAGTTTATAAATATGCTGTTACCTTTTAGGCATTGAAATTTGTATTCCTTTCAGGTGTAGCGACCCTGCCCAGCCCAGCTTTAGGAAAGCTTTAAGTAATGGAAGTTCTTTTTTCAATTGGAATATTTTCCATTTCTTAAAGCTTTCATGTATAAAAATGTGAATAGGAAATGCACATGTTTTTATTTTGTTTTCAGAATAAACAAGCCTTAATGTTTCATAATTAAGCCTCATAATGCCTGCTGATAAGAGTCAGTTTCTAGATAGGTGGCTATCAGAAGTAGATGGCAATGGACATGAACTGAAATTATGGTGTGTCAAGGGGAAGAGTGACTCTTGATAATGAGGAGATTCATCAAATCTGAGTCTGTGAACAACACATCACCAGAAGACTTGAAGACATTTGACTTCAGTATTGTTAATCAGCTTAGTGATGAAGATATTGTCTTGGGAGAAGCACGACAGGAAATATCAAACATGAAATCATCAGCAGCTCAGCACAAAGAAATCCTTGGAATTCGAGCATTCTTCACCTCAGTATCAAAATACTTGGTCACTCAACTTCCTTTCCAGAACAGACTTATAAAGTCATTAGGTTGCCTGCCTCCAGTCAGAAGATTTGAAAAAGACTCTGTAATTGATGCTGAAATTTTGACCAGGGAGATACATTTTGATGAAAATATGACTGTTTATATTGTGGATGAATGGAAGGTATATCAAATAGAAGATGATTTGAAAGAAGAAGATAGAATTGACCATTATTGGAGACAAGTGTTTGTGAAGAAGCAGCTCAAGTACAGATTTTTACCCCAACTTGTCAAGAAAGCTCTGGTATTACCACATGGAGGTTGAGAGAAGTTTGTCAGTGAACACTAGTGTAGTGACTAAGGACAGAGTTGCCTTGGGTGAGAAAACTGTTACTGCCATCAGAACTGTGAAGGACATAGTTAAGTTCAGTGATCCTGTAGATGAACAACCTCACAAAATACTATTAAACAGTGAAATACTTCTGGCAGCAAAAATGGCCCATAACAAGTATAAACAGAGGATTGAGACAGAAAAAGAAGAAAGAGAGAAAAAGAAACAGGAGAGAGAGAAAGAAAGGCTTGAAAAGAAAAGACTGGAAGAACTTGCAACAGAAGAGAAGAATAAGACCTCCTTCATGCTTAAAAAAGAAATGGAGATTCAGACAAGGTTGACTGAAGCAGAGGAACTGTTAAAAGATGGGAACAAAAAGCTTTCTAAAGCTGTTGAAAGTAGTGACATGAAAGGTGCTTCTGTAGCACAAATGATGATAGCAACAGCCACATCAAAGATAGAGGGTATAAAAAAGGAAATGGACAGGGTACGTGAAAACCAAAGGGAAGTTGAACAGCAAAAGAGACAGTTACTGGTTAACAGACTAGATAAGTGCAGTTCTAAATCATCAAACAAAGGAAAGAAACAAGAATCAGCCATATCAAGTTCCAAAAGCTCTGCCACTGCTTCAACAAGAACTTCAAAATCTGAACCAGACAAGCAAGCTGCCTCTTCTTCCAAGTCAAGTCCTTCATCAGAAAAGCATTCATCCAAGAGAAAGAATGAAGATAAAGAAACAGATGCCAAGAAATCCAAGAAGGTCTAATGTAACAATATTATAGGACCCTGGGTCAAGCGACTCCATGTGTTATCATGTTTACAGAGATCATGGTATTCATAAGTATGAAACTGTTGTAATTTTGTTCTGTAGATGGTTTGATTATAATTGTTTTCTTTTTCATTCATGTACAAATGCAGGCCCAACACAATATTTTATACTTGTATTAACAATGTACTGATATATGTTGTTAGCAATATGGCTTGGTTTGCCTAATTCCCTGTTAAACTGATTTGAGTACCAGTATTGGTAAAGTTTTGTTTGTTGGTGAATTAATAGTTTATTATGAAAGTAAGATATATGTCAAAATGTTATTTGTTTAAAATCATAAAAGTAGCCACTTTTTCTGTTCCTTTGTATTTTATGTTTAATAAAAGAGAGTGCTGGTAGGTAATGGAGGAGGATAAAACACTTGTCTGACTTGTTTTCTTCATTATAAGCAACCTATATAATCCTATATTTCTGGCCCCCAAATACCTATATTTCAGGATCCTACCTATATTTTTGACTCCCAAAAGCACTTGACGCCCTGCTATGGACTGATTTTATGTCAAATTACTTCCCTTTATTTCAAACTGAAATGGGTATATCTCCGTAACTAATGAAGATACTGATCTGAAATTTCATTTATGTCAACAGATTTATATGGCAGATCCTTCTTTTGTTCACTTACAATAATTTTTTTTTTCTAATTACTTTCCTTTTACGTTACTATAAATAGCTTATATTTAGTAACGTTTTTATTATTGGCCGTACGGAAAAACCGAGACCACTTTTCTGTGGTACAGCATGGATGGTACCTCCAATTTTTAGGTGTATTTTGACATATCTGTACCTTGTAAGAATTTTTTTTTCTTTTTTGTTAAATTTTTTCCCTTTGTTGTTACTGTCCTTTGGACTTAGATATTTTGTTGTTACTGTCCTTTGGACTTAGATATTTTTTCTGAGGACCTTCTTGTCCTCAGGTGCAATGATAACAGGTGAGCGATATAGTGCCATCATGGCCCTCTTGTTGTAAACTTCGAGTGAACCAGATTTTCTCAATCTTGTAAAATGTACAGTATTTTCTTATTTTTAGCTCACCAGTCACATAGTGACAAGGTGAGCTTTTGTGATCTCCCTTCGTCCGTCGTCCGTCCTTCCGTCCGTCCATCAACAATTTCTTGTCTGCACGATAGTGGTTTCATTTATGATTTTATTTTAACCAAACTTGCACACAACTTGTATCACCATAAGATCTCGGTTCCTTTCTTAAACTAGCCAGATCCCATAATGGGTTCCAGAGTTATGGCCCCTGAAAGGGCCAAAATTAGCTATTTTGACCTTGTCTGCACAATAGCAGCTTTATTTATAACTTGATTTTTACCAAACTGGCACACAACTTGTATCACCATAAGATTTTGGTTCCTTTCTTGAACTGGCCAGATTCCAGTATGGGTTCCAGAGTTATGGCCCCTGAAAGGGCCAGAATTAGCTATTTTGACCTTGTCTGCACAATAGCAGCTTCATTTATGATTTTATTTTAACCAAACTTGTATACAACTTGTATGATACCATAAGATCTTGGTTCCTTTCTTCAACTGGCGAAATTCCATTATGGGTTCCAGAGTTATGGCCCCTGAAAGGGCCAGAATTAGCTATTTTGACCTTGTCTGCACAATAGCAGCTTCATTTATGATTTGAACTTAATCAAACTTGCACGAAACTTGTGTCACCATAAAGCCTTGGTTCCTTTTTTCAAACCGGCCAGATCCCTTAATGGGTTCCAGAGTTAAGGCCCCTGAAAGGGTCAAAATTAGCTATTTTGACCTTATCTGCACAATAGCAGCTTCATTTATGATTTGATTTTAACCAAACTTGCACACAACTTGTATTACCACAAGATCTTGGTTCCTTTTTGAACTGGTCAGATTCCATCATGGGTTCCAGAGTTATGGCCCCTTGAAGGTCCAAAATTGGCTATTTTGGCTTTTGCAGCCATATAGATACTTCGTTTATGGTTTTATTTGATACAAACTTCCAGAATATCTTCAACAACAATGAATCTTGGATTCCATGACAAATCAGATCCAATCGTAAGTTCCAGAGTTATTTTATATCTGATTACCTCCCCTGATTGTAATCAAAATGGATTTATATCAGTAAGTACTCATAGGACTTATTTGAAATTTCATTATTGTCATTAGTTGGACTGAGCCAATCAGGGTAGATAACTATGGACTGATTTTATGTCAAATTACCTCCCTTTATTTCATATTAAAATGCGTATATCTCCGTAACTATTGAAGGTACTGATCTGAAATTTCATTTATGTCAACAGATTTATTTGGCAGATCCTTCTTTGTTCACTTACAATGATTTTTTTTTAATTACTTCCCTTTTACGTTACTATAAATAGCTTATTTGTAGTAACTTTTATCATTGGCCATAGGTTATAACCGAGACCACTTTTCTGTGGTACAACATGGATGGTACCTCCAATTTTTAGGTGTATTTTGACATATCTGTACCTTGTAAGAATTTTTTTTCTTTTTGGTTAAATTTCTTCCCTTTGTTGTTCCTGTCCTTTGGACCTAGATATTTTTTCTGAGGACTTCCTTGTCCTCAGGTGCAATGATAACAGGTGAGCGATATAGGGCCATCATGGCCCTCTTGTTAATGATTGTCATTATTTCTTGGTTTTTGTTCTACAGCTTTCAATAAATTCATCTGTTCTCTGTAGTGTATATTGCCTGGAGGTAGTAGTTTTGGCTATCTGTATATTAATTTATTGGTCTCAAACCTACAGATTTTACTAGATCAGTAGTTTAGATTTATCAACATGACAATTCCATAAATAGCCAGGTTTTTTTACAATGCAAATGAAAATGTTGCTAATGTTTTGCCTGCACAAGCATCTCATGCAGTGAAGACAGCCAGTGAATTAGTTCGTGATACGTTATCAGTTGAATAAAATTCTATCATTAGATTTAGATTAGATAGAAAAATAAAGTTCTGAAGTTTTTGCATTTAATTTGTTTGTAAAAACTTCTTAAGCTATGCTTGCCCTTACCGATGTAGGTTCGAGCTTCACTCAGGGTGTTGAATTCTTCATGTGAGGAAGCCATCCAGCTGGCTTACAGAAGGTCAGTGGTTCTACCCAGGTGCCTGCTCATACTGAAATAATGCATGTAGGGGAACCTGGGGTCTTCCTCCACCATCAAAGTTGGAAAGTCGCCATTTGACCAATAATTGTGTCGGTGCAACCTTAAACCCAACAAAAACAAAAACAAATCTTAGGCAGATAAGCTTAACTATATTATACAAATTCTAAGGTTACGTTGAGAAACATTATAAATTGAAAACATTATATAATTTCGGACGGACATATTTCTGTATATGCCAGAAAAACTGATTATGGAAAATGACAGAATTTGAAGATAAATATACATGATTTCCTTGAATTTGCGTATGAAATGACATGACTTGCGAAAATTTCCCGATTTATAGTTTATAATTATCAGTGAGAAAGCCAGACATACCGAGGTTCAAAACTTGGTTACACAAGGTCTTAAACTTATTTACCAGGTCAAATCATAGAAAAACATGTTCACACTCTGGAGGCGCATTTTCTACTTCATGGGTACATTGTTTGTCTTACCTATTCTTTTTCTTTTGTCTGAAAATCTCTGTTAATATTTTGACCCCATACTTCCATCAATTCTTCCCTTAGTTGAGCATACTTCAACAGATAGCTCTTGTTATAAACTCTTTTTATCTGAGGAAAAATTATGTTTGATTCAATACTTTTTGAAACAAAATGGATTGTCTGAAATTGTTATCAAGTATAAGACACATTGTTGTTGGCTTCTTTGATAGGTTAATATTTGAAGTTAACAACATAATTATACTCTATTTCAGGAAAGGCTTGCCAAATCACATGGATCTCAATGCGGATTTTGTACACCAGGGATTATTATGTCCATGTATACTTTATTACGGAATGATCCCCAACCAACTATTGAACATATGGAAAAGGCTTTTGAAGGTACCTGCTGCTTCGTGCTACATAGTATTGCTTTCATATTAGCCTGTATTATGTTATGACTATATGTTCATTCATTCATTCATTTTTCTTTTTGAAAAGTTACCTGTTATTAGTTTCATTATGATTACATATTCATGTGTAGAAGTTATCCAGCTGATTATGTGTATCAAGATAAAACATAGTTGCTGGTCAAGTGAATTTTAGCAGATCTCGAGTTATGGCCTAGCAGTTTTGTGGCAAAATTTAACATTGTGTCAAATGATTGCACACAAAATTGACAGTCAGTTAGGAAAACATCCCACTTTATGTTAATCCAAAATCCAAAATGTCAGATGATTAATATGCATGAACCGCCTGCCCTTTGACCAATATTCAGATGTATTTATGTAATGCTGTATACTGTATGCAAATAAAACTAAATATAACAACTTCCTAGAAGTGTAACTGTGTCTATGCATAATCTGCAAGATGTTGGAAAAAAAGGTGCCCTGTGGATAATGAAAATTAGTAATTGGGAAGTAAATAATATTTTTTTTACTTACACAGCCACTCTGGTCTTTTTGATAGAAGATTATTTGTATGTATCCATAATTAATAGACTCTTCACTCGTACTAAATTGTATAAGTGTGCTTGTTTCTCAGGTGCCCATCAAATTTGAAAGTTACCCAAAGGGCATTTTTCCTGTTAACATAAAATCTTCAAAAAAAGCACTGCAAAACAAAATGAGATTTTTCCATATATCTGTCCATCCTTGTATCAACTGATTGAATATAACTTGATAAAAGAAACCGTAACTTCATTAGTCCCCTATTGGTTGAAAACCATTTTCAGGGACTATAGGAATGTGTCTGTCCCTCATAGTTCCATAATGGGACAATCTGTCGTGTTCAAACCCAAGCCCATAGCCCAAAGGTCAAGGTGACATCAAAAGTCAGCAAAGGTTTTTTCTGTCGTCAGTAACTCGATCATAGATCAAGCTATTTTAGAATTATTGCTACAGATATTCTCCATTAGAGATTAACACATTCTGTTTCCTTTCTGCTCCATAACTTAACAATCTATCTGGGGATTTTAATATTACTTGGCAAAAATGTTTCTCATAATGAGATGATTTTCATGCACAAACCCTAGATCCCTACCTCAAAGGCCAAGGTCATACTTGAGGTCAATGGTTAGGGTGTTTTTCTTGTCTGGTCTGTAACTCGACCATCCGCCAAGAGATTGAAGTATTACTGAGAATAGAATGTTTCCCATAAAAATATGATGTGTCATGCACAATTTCTAGACCAGCTTGTAGGTCATAGTCTCACTTTGAGATCAAAGGAAAACATTGTATTAACAGGGCCTGTTTCATGTTATGTACATAAGTCTACCATCCATCAAGGGATTATAATAGATGTATCATGTATAAACACTGATCCCTAATTTAAAGGTCATGCTTACACATGTAGGTCAAAGATCTATGTGATGTTTTCCTGTCTGCTGCAAGCAAGGGATTTTAATATTTTCTATTAATAAGGTAATTTGTCATGCACAAAAACAGAATCCCTAGCTCATTGGTCAGCATTTGTTTTGTGTCTGCTCCTTAACAGTAATTTTTGTGACACAACATGGTATTTTAATGTTACTGTATACACCCCTAGGTCAAAGGTCAGTGTTACTGTTTCAGGACAAAGGTTAATAGGGTTAGCATGTTGGCTCTTAGTTTTCCAGTCAGTAGATTTTATTACTTATTATGCCCCCCTTCGAAGAAGGAGGGGTATATTGTTTTGCAGATGTTGTTCTGTTGGCCGGTTGGTAGGTCTCTGGGTCTGTCGGTCCGTAGACCAATCCATTTCCAGATGATGACTCAAGAACACTTGGGCCTAGGATCATGAAAGTTGATAGGGAGATTGATCATGACAAGATAAACCCTATTGATTTTGAGGTCAGTAGGTCAAAGGTCAAGGTCACAGTGACCTTGAACAGTTAAACCATTTCCGGATGAAAACTCAAGAATGCTTGGGCCTAGGGTCATAAAAAATGATACGGAGGATGGTCATGGCCAGCAGATGACCATTAGGCCAAGGTCACAGTGACCCAGAACAATTAAATGGTTTCTGGATGAAAACTCATGAACGCTTGGGCCTAGGATTAAGAAAATTGATAGAGAGGTTGTTAATAACCAGCAGCTGACCCCTAGTGATTTTGAGGTCAGTAGGTTAAAGGTCAAGGTCATAGTGACCTGGAATAGTTTAACCATTTCCGGATGAAAACTCAAGAATGCTTGGTCCTAGGGTCATAAAAAATGATAGGAAGGTTGGTCATGACCAGTAGATGACCCCTATTGATTTTGAGGTCAGCAGGTCAAAGGTCAAGGTCAGTGATCCGGAACAGTTAAGATGACCCCTATTGATTTTTAGGTCAGCAGGTCAAATGTCAAGGTCAAATTGATTCAGAACAGTAGAAGTTTTTTGCCAAATATCTAGAGAATGCTTTGGTCTAAGTCGAGATGAGTTCAAAATTTAGCGAAAATAAAACTTTGATTTTTTTTCAAGTGTCATGTATTAAAGAACTTATTAAATGGCATTCCAGTTAATAGTTCAAAATAAAGTCAGAACTTAGGGAAAAACTTTTTTGAAATTGATTTCTGGTGTCATGTAGTCAAAGCTTTATGCCCTTGATCCATTGGACTATTTCCAATTTAGAGCAGAATTTAATAGATTTGACTATAGACAACAAACAGTTAAGAAGAGTATAATATTTTACAGGTAACCTGTGCAGATGTACTGGCTACAGACCTATCTTAGATGGCTTCCGAACATTTACCAAGGTATCTGGCATTTGCATTTTGTTATTTAGTTACAGAGATACAGAGAAAGTGCAGCTAAACATTAACTTTTTCCCTGCTACTAAATTTCTTAAACAGACTGGTCCATCATTCAGTTTGGGCAGTACCACTTACTTTTCAAAGTAGTGTTCGCTGAAAATTCACTGCCTGAATAGCCAACTGTTACAGTGCAGACCTGATCTTGGTCTACACTAGTCACAAAGGCAAACTCACTTGCTTCCAGCAGGCTAAAGGCAAAAGTTTTGATGTATCATTAATGAATGGATTTGCTTCAAACATCAAATGGTTGTTCATCATCAGACCCCGCATCATATGACAAAAGAGCTATAACTCTTGCATCACTATTTAATGAATTATGTCCCCTTTTATGTAGACTTTCATGGTAAATTAACTGCACTTCGCTTTGTTATCACTGAATGGATTTGATTCAACCTTAAAGTAGTTGTTCCACATAATCACCGTCATTATATGCAGCAATGTGTATAACTCAGGCAAAATCGATCAACCACAAATATTTTATTATTGATGTTTGGTTCTGTTTTTGAAATGTTCTTCACTTATTTTAATTTATCTTGTTAATTTGAAAACTTCATTCATGAAATATTTTGTTTCTGCTTACAGCAGCAGGGATTTTATAAATCACTCAGATTATAGCTCTCATTCTTAAGATATTCTATTTCACTATCCAGTTTTGAAAAAGTCAAGCATGTTGTCTTCGTGGACAGCTCTTGTTAAATTTTTTTAAAACTTTACATCAGAATTAAATCTTTCATTCATCTGTAAAAAATCTCATATTTTTACAAATATGTATATGTTTTCTGTGATTGCAGGAGTATTGTGCTATGGGAGAGAACTGCTGTAAGAATAAAAATGGTAACAATAACCTACAGCTAGAAGATGGGGTATGTTGTATGTATAGATGTATTTGTGTATGCCCATGAAACAGGATATATTGTGTGAGTGACAGGCAGGCAGGCGGTGTGTGACCAAAGTTCTCTAAATTGAGCAGTTTGTATCCTGTGTTCTCCGACTGGTTACAGTAATTATGTGCATAATATCTAGATCAAGTTTGATAATGAGCTGGATTGACTTAGTGACATTAGAGTTAATTATTATTATTATACCAGATTTATATAGCACTCTTTTCATGATAAACACGTTCAAAGGCACTTTACTTATAGCAAATGTAGCCACACAGGGTGCGAAATTCATCTGCTACTAGTACAGACACAGAGCGATCTGACCAGAGGGACAGAGTGAGATAAAGCCCCCAGAACAGACAGAGAGAATTTTTTTTTAGATACAGACGTGTCCGGCTAACTTAGCCTAGCTCTTTGCAAATAGACAGTCTGGTTCTTTAATGTGCCCGGTGTATAGCACTGATACACGCGAAGCCGTCTTTCCTGGGAAGAACCAGTACAGGCCTCTAGTTAGGTGGGAGACACTCAAGAGCATCTCAGAAATTTCCAGTGCCTGGACCGGGATTCGAACCCCGGACCTCTGGATTGACAATCAAGCGTGTTACCAGTTTACCACTAGACCACCGGCCCACCTTAATGGCCCTAGAATTACTAAACGTTGCAAAAATTGACAACTTAAATAGTTCTTATCAAGTGTTCATAAAAGTTTGGTCACAGTGATTATTGGCACAATATCTCAGCCAAATTGGAAAACAAGTATGGTTCTAAAGTTACAGCCCTTGAAATACTTAATATAGCACAATTTGACAGTGTCTGCTCCCTGACTTGAGCCGTTTTTATCCAGTGTTCACCAATTTGATTTTGGGCATAATATCTCAGATATCTCAGACAAGTTCTATAACCAGCTGGACGGGTTTGATGAGCAGCCAGATACTCTTGTCACTCTCGACTTATGGCCATTGAATTACTCAGAATTGTAAAAAATTGACAGTGTCCACTTACTGACTAATACAGTTCTTATCCAGTGTTTACCAAACTTAGTCAGAATTTTTATGGGCTTATTAGCTTGGTCAAGTTTGATTACTAGCTGGATAGTATCAGGGCCTCATGGGATTATGGTTTTAATACTGGAGTCAAGCAAATTGCTTTTTATTTTAGATAGGCAAAAATCATGGCGTGATTTTTTACCCATCCATGTCATTTGCGGTGGTGCAATGGTTAAATCATATACACTTACTGCATGTTCTTTCCATTTCCAGTCAATAGTCAAAGGTCCTTTGATATCAGAAATTGTATAAAGGGCTTAAAAGTTTGTGTCATGTATATCACAAAAAGTATTTGTCCTAGAGTCTTGAAACCAATTTTGAATATTACTCAATGTTTGAGATTGCCAATTAGACATTTTATTGGACTTTTAAACTACATGCTGTGTGAATTCATAGAATGCAGTTTTAGAAAAATAACCATAAAGTTTTAATTTGCTCTCTGTATAATAATGGATGGGTGAGTGTAATTATAGTGTGGCTGATTTAATGTTGTCATGTGAATAATATTTTGTTGTTGCTTAGGTACAGGTAGAATGTTCTTATTTTTCACCTTATACAAGAAAACCTTACATAAGTTAATTATTCAAAAACTATGGTCCGTGACTTGATGTCACTTTTGTAATTTGTCTTTTTTTATTATAGTTTTTCTAAAACATCAGACATAAATCACTACAACGTCTGGACTGGAACCTTTTTATGTAATTATTTGAATAATAGAGAATAGAGACTGAATCTTGCACTAGGTTACAGAGAACGTTTTATTTCAGTTTACTGTCATTTAAGTTATAATGCATACAGGCACTAAATAAGGAAAATGGCATGAAAAAAAAGTTACATTGTAGTTGCATAATAGCTGAATTTGCAGTTTGTGTGTTTGACAGGAAATGTTTTTCTTGCATCAAACATGACTCCCTTTTTTCTTTTGATTTTTATTCAGCACTGACAATATTCTTCAAGAAAATGTAAGTTACAGACATTTAAAACGGGTCCTGATGTGTGCTGCAGCCATTGGAAATATGTCAGTTTTATATAGAATAAAGAAGAACAGCTATTTAGTGTGTTGTAACCTGTGAATAAAGAAGAACAGCTATTTAGTGTGTTGTAACCTGTGAATAAAGAAGAACAGCTATTTAGTGTGTTGTAACCTGTAACGATTAAGAGACTGCTGTATGACATCTTGTCATCCTCAAGATATTGTAATATTTTTTGTTACAGGTTGGAACAGACCTTGTCAAAACCAAAGCATTCTTGCCATTAGATGCAACACAAGATCCAATATTCCCGCCAGAATTACAGGTATTTGTTCCAGTCATAAAAAAACATTTAAGTAAAAACATTTATTCTAGCATAAAACTGCTGTTATTATCACATTTCGGGGGTGTTTTAACAGGAGAGAAAACGTGTGTTAACAGAGAGATTCTCGCCCTTACGTGCTGTTATAACACCTTTTTATATATGCGAGTTCCGTGGCAAAGGGTAAACGTCATTTGGCCTCAAAACGGATAATTCAAAACGAAATGACGTCAATGTTAAAAACAGCTCAGACATCCCCGCGCATTTCATGGAAATTTAATGACGTTGAGGTAGGATATATTCATTTATTAGTATTTTTTCCGCGTTTAATGCTAGAATAGCGTTAGCGCATGTTCATTTCGTGTTATAACATCTGCAGAATCCCTCGGGATACGTTGGAACCCTCGCCCTGCGGGCTTGGGCACCAACCAATCCCTCGGGATTCTGCAGACGTTATAACACGAAAAAACATGCGTTATCCCTACAAAAATTCACAAGATTGCTGTGAAACTCACTAATAAAATCCAAATACTTTCCTAATTTCATGGAAACAATAATCTCTCTCTCTCCATTTTATCCGAATTGGAATCGAGAGAATTGTTTCTCATAAGAAGTACCGGTATACACTTTAAATACTTTTTAAATATAAAACAACAATAACAACATAACAAGATGTATAAGTTTCTAGCACAGAAGGGTTCAAAGGTTTCATAGACTCTAATATCAAAACAGTAGCGGTTGGTGGATTTCATAAACGGTAATTCTCTGATTACTTGAGGATGCTAGGGGATGAGATAATGCTAAAGTTTTCCAGGGTTTCAAGCAATCATAACATACAGAAAATTAGGTAAAGAGCCAGGGACCATATGAATTGCTGGAGTGAGTCTGGGTGTCCGAGCTGGTGAAGCTTAAATGACCACTGTTTCATAGTACTTGAGTTACAAACACACTTTAGTGGCATATGATTCGCCATAGCCATGCTGCAGGTTAGGTATCCTTCCTTGTAGCAGGTTTTCATTTTGCTGAATATTTCAGTAACCTAATCTGTTTTATCAAATCATGAAGTGTTAAATAACACAGGTAAAGACTGAATAATTTGTATATTTTACTGGACGATAATTGCTACTGTCATCAAGAGATATTTAAAAAAAAACAACAGTTTCTTATATACTTGTCTTGGTAGATTACAGTTGGAAGACCAGTCTGTTACAACCTTGCTAATATTTTTAAACATTAATTAAGTTAGCAACTCTTGGGACATTTTGACATTGTTTGTGACACTCTTGTTACATTTAAGTAATAAATAACATCAAAATTATACAGATAGTTTACTATGTAAATCATTGTCAGTAAAGAATACATATTAATCATGTGTACTTTTGAAGTAGATTATTTAGTCAGTGACCCTTTGAAACATTACAGCTCTTTTGTAGCAAAAATAATTTAATGAGACATTTTTTTTGTCAGTGCATATTAATTTGTATTTTGCATTCTTTGTTGACTGTTGCTAAAAGTTGATATCACTTGTAACATTTGCAGAATTCTGCCAAGTTTGATACAGATTACCTTATATATAGAGGAGAACGGGTTGTATGGCACAGGCCAACTAAATTAGATGAACTTCTTGATCTCAAATCAACATACCCAGATGCTCGATTGGTTGTGGGAAACACTGAAATAGGTCAGAGAATTCTTTTCTCATTTAAAATTGTAATTTTCATGGTAATTATCAACAGCATTGTACTGCCACTTTTTTCTGGAAAAAATAGAAGTAATAGAGTTTTTTATAAACTCAGTTGAACACAAAGTGATCATGGTAAGCTCTCGGGATCATTGGATGCCATTTTCAAGGGCAGATAACTCTTTTTCAGTACTGGTGACCTATGACTGTTATTGCATATCTTTGTTTCTTAGATGATTGTCTTTCAATATCCAAAGTTTGAAGAAATTATTATTGGGAAAACTGTGGCCCATCTCATATACAGAGACTGCTAGCGTAGGCCTTTAAGATGTGAATGTAAGTATATGTATATAAAAGGGTTATTATAACAGTAGCTCCATCTTGGATGCTGTATTTGGCTTGAGTGGATTTTTGCCAGATAAGATCTCACAAGGTGCACAAGTGCTGAGTGTGATCCAACCTTGCAAAATCCATGAGAGGCAAATACAAAATCCCAAATCTAGCTACTGTTGTAATGACCTTGTTATTACGAAATCTTCCATGTTTATTGATATTAAAATGGAACTAAGTGAAGTTTTTGTGTGTGCTATTTATAGAATTGTGTCAGGTCATGCATATTAATGAATGTAGTCTGGCAGCATGCAAGACGGAAGGTACAATACAGAATTTTAAAGGTACAATACAGATTTTTTTTCCTGCCTATTCATATTTAATTGTGACATACAAACCAATTTTTATACAGAATTTATGAAGGTATATAATAAATATGAATATCTTTACTCCTGTGTTATATTTCAGGTGTTGAAATGAAGTTTAAGAACATGAAATACCCTGTGATGATAGCACCCACACATATCCCAGAGCTTGTTGATATTACCCACACAGATTTGGGGATCAGATTTGGAGCATCTGTGACTCTATCAAGGATAGACCAAGAACTGAAAGAGGCCATTGCAAAATATTCAGGTATACAGATATGGTCTCTTCCAAACTTAATGTAAAATTATTGAAGCTTATTGTTTCTAGTGAGTAAAGGAACCTAAAATCTTTTCTTGACAGTTTCACCAGAATCAATTACATTGGGCTCCAGATAAGCATCGTTTTATCGTTAAAACAAAATGATTTTCATCAAAAACGAATTAAATTCCAAAACATGTCGTTCAAAAACGAATTGATTGTCAATTTCAATCATTTCAAAAACGCTTAAAATCGCCGAAAACGACAAGAAACCATCTTACAATCGTTATGTTTACACTGATACATTTTGTGAGGGTGTTAAATTACAATTACTCTGCTAATGCAAGTCAGCAATAAAATCTGACCACCACGCAGTTATCAGTGTGCTAGAGTGATCTCCCCTTCTAGGAAATTATGAACATGGCGTTAGCAGTAAGAAAGCGAGATCGAGCAAAAAAAAACAAACTGATGACGCGTTTCCTTCTATGATTAATTTTGTGACAAGAATGGAAAAATCTAATGAAGAAATCAGATATGGAATTGTGACAGAGATCATAACAAATGTCATCGATTCTGGTCGGAAAAAACCCGTAAAACATAGTGGACAGTATCTAAGACTATGCTCATCTGTTGCTTTATAAAATACATGTACATGTAGTACCCAATGAAGTTGAACTATTGGTAAAACGCTAGTTATTATATAAATGATAAATATGATCCCTCCGACAAAAAAAACCTAAAAGGTTAAATTTTTGTGATGAAGAACTAATTGAAAATTTAAAAAACTAATTGAATAAAATTTGGTAGTGAAAAAACTAATTGCGAAAAAAGTCAAGAAGTGAAAAACTAATTGCATGAAATATTATCTGGAGCCCTCAGGTGTGTATTAAAAGCAAACTTTAGAAAAAGACTGTGTTCTACAAAATCAGATTTTTTTTTTGTTTTGATAAAAAAGTATTACACAGTCTCTCAATAACTTGTAACTTGGTTCAGGATGAACTATTATTATAGGTGGATGGTTCATTGTCTCTAGTCTATCGCTCATTGTCGCGTCAAAATATGTTTTTTTTTATTGTGAACTTTCTAGATTTATGAACTGTAAGCTATTTTGGAGGGATTTATGGATTTTATTTTGTCATTTTCCAGAACCCAAGACTCGAGTATTTACAGCTGTGATAGAGATGTTAAGATGGTTTGCAGGGTACCAGATAAGAAATGTCGCTGTATGTGCTCTTGTTTCCTCATAATTTGTAATACATCCTTATTTTGGAATTTTGTGATTGCCTGCCTATTATAGCCAAAGTATCTTATTATGTAGAAAACTACCAAAAGGTTGTGTGATCTGTTACCAGGCATGTCCAATAATCTTCATGATGATCAGGCCGCAGTTTTGTACAGTTTATAGTATTTGGTAATACAGAAATTACTGTATGTATATCTAAAGTAAAAACAATTAAACAGATTGTCCATTTTAAAGATTTTGCTCAATCATTAACAAGAACAAGGACAGTATGTGCTGATATGAGCTGCGCCATGAGAAAACTAACATAGTGGCTTTGCGACTAGCATGGATCCAGACCAGCCTGCGCATCTGCGCAGTCTGGTCAGGATCCATGCTGTTCGCTAACGGTTTCTCTAATTGGAATAGACTATGAAAGCAAACAGCATGGATCCTGACCAGACTGCGCGGATGCGCAGGCTGGTCTGTATCCATGCTGGTTGCAAAGCCACTATGTTGGTTTTTTATGGCGCGGCTCATATATTGATGCTTCAGTCTGTTAACGTGATTTGAACTGGTTTACAGGCTGTGGCAGGCAACATTATTACTGCTAGTCCAATCTCAGATTTAAACCCATTGTTCCTGGCATGTGGAGCAGTACTTGAAGTCCAAAGTAAAGGTAAGCATAATGGTCAGTGGTCAGTGCTCAGTATAGTGTTGGTTAAATGGTTATGGCAAACTTCTCCATTTTTATTTGTCTTCTTAAGGATTGATCTTGCTAAGTGGAAGACGGATTTAGGTTTATGTTCAGGTACCCAAAAGATCAATGTTACTGAAGTCGGATTTTGTAATAGTGTTGGTTAAAGATTGATGGCACACTTCATCATGTCACAGTATCTTCTTAAACTAACATAATTGTTCTATAAAATAATTAATTTCTTGGGCATGAAATTTTGTGGATTTGGCCAAACAGTTACTTGCTGCGGATATATATTCATGTTTCTTTGGGACAGAATTTTGCTGATTGACTTAACCCCTTAACATTTTCCAGTCCCCTCTTACCCTCCACTTATTAACCCCCCATTTGTGGGATTGAAATACTTAGATTTGCCTTTGACTGTTCATGTGCTTGTCTACTAACACTCTAGAGGCCACATCTTGTACCTGATCTTTATAAATTTTTTCAGAATGTTTGTGTCTTTGAACTTTAGGTTAAATTTGAAATTTGATCATCTTGGTCAGAATCTATGTATTTGGTCAGGTGATTTTAACACCTTTTAAGCACTGACGAGCCAGCATATTTGCTTGCTGATCTTTTGGGACTCGATAAGAATGTTTTCTCCTTGGAATGCAGAAGGGGCTGCCATTGCTGAATGTTTAAGGTCTATGACTTCAAATCACTTGCCCCTCACCAATGTGGGTTCGAGCCTCACGCGGGCATTGAATTCTTCATGTGAGGAAGCCCTCCAGCTGGCTTAAGGAAGGTCGGTGGTTCTACTCAGGTGCCCGCTTGTGATGAAATAATAAAAGAAGGGGCAACTGGCGTCTTCCTCCACCACCAAAGCTGGAAAATTGCCATAATTATGACCTATGATTGTGTCGGTGTGACATTAAAACCAACAAAATAAATAAATTGCAATTGATTCTTTTGGGTAAAACAGCTACATCACTATGTCATATGATTAAAAAACTTGGCAAGTCATCTACTTGATTTACATAAAATATGGTCAGAATGTTTATTTTAATGAAATCTAGGTCATAGTAAATATTGGGTTGTCTGTGGTAAAAAGTAGGTCACTTAGGAGATAAAGGACCATCAGGACTCATTTATTTAGTATCCTCCATACACACTCTCCATTCTATTCCCACACTGATACACTCACCTTCCCAACTTCTCAAGTTACTTTTTGTTCTCCAAAATGTTTTTATTTGGGGTCTAGATTTGCCCTGTCTTTCCATCTTGATGTCCGTCCATCTGTCCAAATTTGTGTTGTGCATGTCTCAAAAAATTTGTTATTCAGCATTTATTAAGAAGATTTGCATTTAGTGTTTTTGTGGATATCACTCATACAGACCAGAGTTGCAATAAAAATTGTTTGGTAACATGAACTTTTCTGTTCTTCTCTCAGACAAATTTAAGAATGATGGTATCTCATAGAAATTTTTATATCACATGTTTGACATCTTGGGAGTACGATAGTAAAATTCAATAAGAACATGCGAATTTAATTATATCTTTTATCAACGTTTCGGCACTTACGCGTTAATCTTGGGAGTGAAATAAAGCCATTACATTATTATCCCCCCGCCAAAGGCGAAGGGGATATTAGAAATGCTCTCCGTGCGTGCGTGCGTGCGACCGCAACGATCTTTGTCCGGAGCATAACTCCAAAAGTACTGGAGGGATTTTCTTCAAACTTCATACACTGATAGAACACATTGGGAGGAAGTGCAGTGTGCAAGAACAATAACTGTACCTTTCCTATTTTTTGAGTTATTCCCCTTTATCTTATTTTCTTAAAAAAATTTGTCCGGAGCATAAATCCAAAAGTACTGGAGGGATTTTCTTCAAACTTTATACACTGATAGAACACATTGGGAGGAAGTGCAGTGTGCAAGAACAATAACTCTACCTTGCCTATTTTTTGAGTTATTCCCCTTTATCTTATTTTCTTAAAACATTTTGTCCGGAGCATAACTCCAAAAGTACTGGAGGGATTTTCTTCAAACTTCATACACTGATAGAACACATGTGGAGGAAGTGCAATGTGCAAGAACAATAACTTTACCTTGCCTATTTTTTGAGTTATTCCCCTTTATCATATTTTCTTTAAAAAAAATTTCCGGAGCATATCTTTTTCATGCATGGAGGGATTTTGATATATATTGGCATAAATGTTCACCACCACGAGGCGGAGTGTCATGTGCAAGAACCAGGTCCCTTGGTCTAAGGTCAAGGTCACACTTAGAGGTCAAAGGATACAAGAATGAAAACCTTGTCCGGAGCATTTCTTCTTCATGCATAGAGGGATTTTGATATAACTTGGCACAAATGTTCACCACCATGAGACAGAGTGTCGTGCGCAAGATCCAGGTCCCTAGGTCTAAGGTCAAGGTCACGCTTAGAGGCCAAAGGTCAGATACAAGAATGACTGTCCGAAGCATTTCTTCTTCATGCATGGACGGATTTTGATGTTACTTGGCACAATTATACACCATCATGAGACAAAGTGTCATGCGCAGTTCCCTTCTTTAGAATTACCTCCCTTTGTTGTTACTTTAAATAGCTTTTATTGTAACTTTTTCATTACTAGTTGTAGGGAAAAATCGAGACCACTTTTCTGTAGTACAACATGCATGCTCATCCAATTTTGAGGTGTTTTTTGACCAATCTCTACCTGGTAAAGATTTTTGTGTGGACTTACAATTTTTTATGCCCCCGAAGGGAGGCATATAGTTTTTGAACCGTCTGTCCGTCTGTCAGTCTGTCGGTCTGTCAGTCTGTCAGTCTGTCGGTCTGTCAGTCTGTCGGTCTGTCGGTCTGTCTGCAATTTTCGTGTCCGGTCCATATCTTTGTCATCGATGGATGGATTTTCAAATAACTTGGCATGAATGTGTACCACAGTAAGACAACGTGTCGCGCGCAAGACCCAGGTCCGTAGCTCAAAGGTCAAGGTCACACTTAGACATTGAAGGATAGTGCATTGATGGGCGTGTCCGGTCCATATTTTTGTCATCGATGGATTGATTTTCAAATAACTTGGCATGAATGTGTACCACAGTAAGACGACGTGTCGCGCGCAAGACCCAGGTCTGTAGCTCAAAGGTCAAGGTCACACTTAGACATTAAAGGATAGTGCATTGATGGGCGTGTCCGGTCCATATCTTTGTCATCGATGGATGGATTTTCAAATAACTTGGCATGAATGTGTACCACAGTAAGACGACGTGTCGCGCGCAAGACCCAGGTCTGTAGCTCAAAGGTCAAGGTCACACTTAGACATTAAAGGATAGTGCATTGATGGGCGTGTCCGGTCCATATCTTTGTCAACCATGGATGGATTTTCAAATAACTTGGCATGAATGTGTACCACAGTAAGACGACGTGTCACGCGCAAGACCCAGGTCTGTAGCTCAAAGGTCAAGGTCACACTTAGATGTTAAAGGTCATTTTTCATGATAGTGCATTGATGGGCGTGTCGAGTCCATATCTTTGTCATTCATGCATGGATTTTAAAATAACTACGCATGAATGTGTGGCACAGTAAGACGACGTGTCGCGCGCAAGACCCAGCTCCGTAGGTCAAAGGTCCTAAACTCTAACATCGGCCATAACTACTCATTCAAAGTGCCATCGGGGGCATATGTCATCCTATGGAGACAGCTCTTGTTTTTTTTTTTTTTTTTTTTTTTTTTTTTTTTTTTTTAAGATTAACTTCCCTTAGTTGTTACTATAAATAACTTATATTGTAACATTTTTATAATTGACCGTAGGGAAAAAACAAGACCACTTTTCTGTGGTACAACATGGATGTTACTTTCCAATTTTAGGTGTATTTTAAGATATCTCTACCTGGTAAGGAGTTTTTTTGTGGACTTAGAAAAACAAAAGACTTACAATGATTACTAAACAACCACAAAATTAAAATTCCATTTGCAAATACAGCTGCTAGAGTAAACAAATTTGCTGTGACGTGCATATATTGTGACATTCTGGCACTAGTGTTCCCTGTTAGCTTTCCATTCCTTCTTTTTACAGAAGCCATATAGAAAAAAACGTCATAGCTTTACTGTTCATGAAAATTAATAAAATTTAGCAGTAAACCACCTCACCACTGACTTATTCTTTCTTCCACATCTTTAAAACCCCTGATGTGGACCACAACTAAATGGTTCTTCAAAGCTTTCCCCAAAATTAATACTTTCAGACACTAACTTGCCAGGAACTTCAGCCTTCAATTATAATATGCCCAGCGGGGGGATTGGAGTATAGGATACGTGGGCCGAATTCACTTGGTGTATAATAGGGAAAGAAAGAAAAAATTTTGTTTCAGCAAGAAAAGTTGAGGTCATGTGATAAAAAGAATATTACATTTGTGTATTTCCACATTGAATTTATTTAACTTGTTGTATAAAATTGATGAAATGTTCACATTTTATAATTTTATTCAACTCTTTTAATAAATTCAGTATGAAAAGACACTCATGTTATATCGTCTATGTATGATATTGCAGAGAGTGGAAGGAGGCAGATTACAATGGATGAAAAGTTTTTTCTGGGCTACAGAAAGACTGCTTTAACGTCCACAGAGGTTGTGATAAATATACTTCTGCCTTTCACTTCAAAGGTCAGTGTACCAGGTCTTTACCTTACAGTAAAAAGTTGATTATAAGAAAATGTGTTACTACATCAGTGTACGAAAACATAAAAGACACATTGACAAATATTCAGTGAAAAGTCAATGCAAATAGTCAGACTATAGAGAGATCACAGTGTTTCCATTGTAACGAATGTGACAATTCTTACACACATATGTGTTTTTAGACTTTACAGGGGTAAAATAAATTTGGATATGTTGAAGTTTTTTGTTTGAGGAATTGAGAATAGAAATGAATAGGAGAGACATTAAGATTCCAAAAATTGCCATCCCAGAAAAGTTACAGCATACATCTTAGTTCACACTGCTTTAAATATACAACATCTTGTACATAAATTTATAAGGAGACACTCTTTTACAGACCTAAGTTACTTTACATAGTTTCTACACATATAAGAAGCTGTATTTATGCTGACATCTCAGCATCTCTGATAGTAGAATATTGGCTTCATAAAGCAGCTTAGTAAACTTTAAATCAGATCTTATTTCTTATTGCAGAATGAATATTTTGGTGGCTACAAACAGGCATATAGACGAGAGGATGATATTGCCACAGTAAATTCAGGGATATATGTAGTATTTGAAGATAACAGTAATGTGATTAAGAAGTTATCCCTGGCCTATGGTGGAATGGCTATTACAACTATAATGCCCACCAGAACTATGGCAGCAGTTGTTGGAAGGTAAACGAGGTTTTATTACAAGCCAGTGGAGGAATGGCCATAATTGGTCTTAGGCCATCTAAAACGATAACAGTGGATGTCTAAAAGCAAGTGAGAAATATTTCCTAGCCTATTACCGGAGTACTCCCATCAGTAAATGCCCCAGAGGTCAGCATTTCCTACTGTAATTAAAAAAATCCAGCGGGGAGACCTCCCCACCAACACACACACTAACATGGGTATTCGCTCTTGATGCTATGCAACAAACTGCTGTCAAGTAAAAGTTCTACAATTTCTAAACTTATTTGTAATTGCACGTGTCTGAAGCTGAAACTAAAATTTTCTGTCAGCTTCGCCTTTCGGCACGGATTACTTGTTCAGTTTAGAAGTTTTGCATATGTAACATTAGTTTGAATTAACAGATTATGAGCCAGAAGTGGGATTGTAAGAGGGATCTTTTTCACTACAAATGTTCATGCAAAATAACCATGCTGGATCAGAATTCAACCACAAGGTCAGGGGGGTGACACCTTCAAATATTTCTGGATCCTGGCCTGAAGCTGTTAGAAGGGAATACATCATGAATTACATTCTTTGTAAAAAACAAAAACAAAACAGTTTTATTGTTTTCACCATTTCATTGGCATTTATGTTATAAAATGCTTGATATTAATAGGTTGCTTAGCAACTACTGGACATCATGCTTTCAGAAGCTTTCAGCATCCTGAAATAACCTCATAGAGCTAATTTTGTTTGCTTCTAACAATATTGAATAGTGAATTTGATGAACAATTAGCTTGTATGCAGGTTTATAAGAACATCATGAACATGGTCAGTTGTGCTGCACTCATACATCACAAAAAGAATTTTGTCAAACTTCTTTTGTATCCAGATCATATCATTGCTCAAAATGAAGCAGTCTTGTTTTGGAAACACCGAAGACAGATCTCATGAAACAGTTAGTTTCAGAGAGTAATCTATTTGAAAAAAATGAATGAGATGTTATTTAATAAACATTTTAGTTTTTCTTTAGAAAATGGGATGACAGTCTAGTCATGGATATTTGTCATCTGCTGGCAGATGATCTCCCCTTACAACCAGGGTCACCAGGAGGAATGGTGGAGTACAGACGTACTCTTACAATCAGTTTCTTCTTCAAGTTCTACCTCTCTGTACAGATGCAGCTACAGTCTATGGTAACAGTAATAAATTATCTTATTGGTTTTCTTAGAAATAATTTTGAAAATAATTGATTTTGTTTTATTTCAGGTGTTTGTAGGCAGTTATAAGTAATTTTAAATTTAAAACACAAACAACACAACATTCCTATATACATTACACATTTTAGACCATACATGTGTTTTGAATGATACCTCTATATTAAGACCAACCCACTATTAAGACAACTTTTTGAAAGAATCATTGATGGTCAAATTAATGGGGTTATACTGTAGTTCATATCATATATCTCATATCCTTTTTTACTATCATATTAACATACCTCACTTCTTCCCATCCTTAATTCTACCTTTCTTAGTTGTTTGGGTTTCACTAAATTGTTCCTTAGTACAGCTTGGCATTGTACCCCACCAGGCACCTTTTGCCCAAACACACAAAGGTGAACAAATCTGTACAGTCGCTGTTATCGGTCATTTTCTCTTTTGTTCTTAATAGTTAAACACACCGTTTGTTAAATTGAAAGGTCATTGTCTTAATAATATGTGTTTCATTCTGTTGCAGCACCTATCAAAAACCAAAGTTCCTTCATACTTGCACAGTGCCACAGCCCCATTTCACCGAGACCCCTCAAAGAGCACCCAGATTTACCAAGAAGTGGCCTCAGGGCAGCTTGAAGAGGACCCTGTGGGACGCCCCATCAACCACCTGTCAGCAATGAAACAAGCCACAGGAGAGGCAGTATATATTGATGATATGCCAAAATTTCAGAGTAAGTCTTGGCTCACTGATTTTTAAATAAATTGGTTCAAAATGAATCTGTCCATTTGAAGTTAAAAAAAAAGAAGAAATTTTTTATTATGATCTTTAGGTCAATTATTTATGATCTTTAGGTAAATAGGTCAGGCGAGCAATACAGGGCCTTTGTGGCCCTCTTGTCTTAATTACTGTAGGAATGCCCTCCATCTGTGAATCTGGATCCTGCAATTACTCCAAAAGTATCCAAGCTAGGTTCATAAAACTTTGGTTAAAATTTGGATGCACTTTCTCTTTATCTTTGTTATTACTTGATAGATTTACTTCAAACATAAAATAGTTGTTCCTCATCATCACCCACATCATATGGCACAAGGTCCATAACTCTGGCACCAAGATTTCATGAATTATACCCCTTTTCACTTAGAATTTCAGGTTAAAGTTTTGGTGCACTTTCACTTTATCTCAGTTATTACTAAATGGATTTGATTCAAACTTCAAATAGTTGTTCAACATCATCACTCACATCATTTGACACAAGGGCCATAACTCTTGCACCAGTATTTCATGAATTATCCCCTTTTTACTTAAAATTTCAGGTTAAAGTTTTGATGCACTTTCACTATATCCAAGTTGTTATTGAATGGATTTGATTTAAACTTAAAATAGTTGTTCCACCTTATCACCCACATCATATGACACAAGGTCCATAACTCTGGCACCAATTTTTCATGAATAATGCCCCCTTTTACGTAGAATTAAAGGTTAATTTTGATGCATTTTCACTGTATCTCAGTTATTACAAAATAGATTTGATTCAACATGACACAAGGTGCATCACTCTTGCACCAATATTTCATGAATTATGCCCCCTTTTTGCTTAGAATTATACTTATTTAATGTTTTGATACACTTGATCCTTATCTCTCTTATTACTTAATACTTTTGACACAGACTCAAGCTATTATCCAATATCTTCATCCACATTGGAGTCATTTAACACTCCAGTGACACTTCCAGCCTCATCAGATATGCCCAGTTTCACTATCCAGCATCAAAATAGTCGAGTGCGCTGTCTCCTGTGACAGCTCTTGTTTTGTTACTACACAGAAATGTTCTCCATGATTAGACTATATGTTGCGCACATGACCAATGGTTATTTGTCAAAGGTCAAGGTCACTATTGAAGGTTAAGTAAATTTTTTTCCACTCTGTAACTTTTATGTGCATTGATGGAATATCTTAGTACTGCACACAAATGTTTCCCATGGTGAGACAATGTGTAGCGTTCATGATCTGAGCTTGTAGGTCAAGGTCACTATTGAAATTTAAGTAAAAATAGTTTTTGTTTCTTTTGCTATGAAGCATTTTCAGGTTTAACACTGTTGCCAACAACCACAAGGGACAAAGTTTTTGATAGGGGACTACTGTATTGCCACTGCAATACTTGGTCACTTGTTTCATAATATTTCATTCATTCCTCTTTTTCTAACCTCCCCGTCTATTCACCCTCTCCCCAACTAAATGAAAAAAAAGGTTTACAATTCTCACACTGACAGTTATATCTCATATTGTATTTTGCTTACATCAGATTCTCAAAAACTTATACAATCCTTCCAAACTTCTTCCCCCTCCCTTTTTATTTTAACATTTCTCACACTAACTGGTGTATTATTTCTTAGTATCACTGACACCACAAACCCCAACACACACATACACTCTTTTTCTTCTCAGTTGCTTCTGTTTCACCATATTGTTTCTTAGTACACTCCCACCCTGCATTACACCCCCCCCCCCCCCCCCCCCCACTCCCTCATCAACACTCTCAAGGTAAAGATAGTCTGTACAGTTTTCTCTTGCATTCAGTGTTATCTGTCATTTTCATTTCTCTATTCATCAATATTTTGGAATAGTCGAGCTTGCTGTCCTTACAACTTAGTAAAAAAGACAAGAAGGATCATTGCAGAGACAGAGAAGAGATAGGACTAAACTTGCATGGATGTTGTGTGATGTATGGCATTTCAGCTGATTTCACTTCTTTTTAGCTCGACTATTCAAAGAATAGGGGAGCTATCTTACTCGCCCCGGTGTCGGCGTGAGCGTGAGCATCACACAAATGTTAAAGTTTGTGTACCACCCCAAATATTTTCAAAGTCCATTGAGATATTGCTTTGATATTTTGCATACTTGTTTACCATCATGACCCCAGTCTGTAAAAAGGAGGAGGCAACTCTATCAAGCAATTTGACTGAATTATGGCCCCTTTTCCACTTAGAATATGCTTATTGTAATGTTAAAGTTTTACTCACAGCTTATATTATACTATCAAGCACTGAGAATAGTCGAGCACACTGTCCACTGACAGCTCTTGTTAGCTCACTTGAGCAATGCTCAGGTGAGTTTTTCTGATCGCTCGATGTCCGGCGTCCATCGTCCGTCGTCTGTCGTCTGTCTGTCAACATTTAGCTTGTGTATGCGATACAGGCTGTATTTTTCAATTAATTTTCATGAATTTTGGTCAGAATGATTGCCTTGATGAAATTTAGACCAAGTTCGAAAATGGGTCATCTCGGGTCAAAAACTATGTCACTAGGTCAAATCAAAGAAAAACCTTGTGTATGCGATAGAGGTGGTATTTTTCAATTGATCGTCATGAATTTTGGTCAGAATGATTACCTTGATGAAATCTAGGCCGAGTTCGAAAATGGGTCATCTGGGGTCAAAAACTAGGTCACTAGGTCAAATCAAGGAAAAACCTTGTGTATGCGATAGAGGCTGTATTTTTCAATTGATCTTCATGAATTTTTTGTCAGAATGATTACCTTGATGAAATTTAGACCAAGTTCGAAAATGGGTCATCTGGGGTCAAAAACTAGGTCACTAGGTCAAATCAAAGAAAAACCTTGTGTATGCAATAGAGGCTGTATTTTTCAACTGATCTTCATGAAATTTAGCCAGAATGATTACCTTGATAAAATCTAGGCCGAGTTCGAAAATGGGTCATCTGGGGTCAAAAACTAGGTCACTAGGTCAAATCGAAGAAAAACATTGTGTATGCAATAGAGGATGTATTTTTTAATTGATCTTCATGAAATTTGGTCAGAGTGATTGCCTTGATGAAATCTAGGTCGAGTTTTAATATGGGTTATCTGAGTTCAAAAACTAGGTCACTAGGTCAAATTAAAGAAAAATCTTGTGTATGCGATAGAGACTGTTTTTTTCAATTGATTTTTATGAAATTTGGTCAGGATGATTGCCTTAATGAAATCTAGGTCGAATTTGAATATGGGTCATCTGAGGTCAAAAACTAGGTCACTTGGTCAAATCAAAGAAAAAACTTGTGTATGTGATAGAGGTTGTATTTTTCAATTGATCTTCATGAATTTTGGTCAGAATGATTGCCTTGATAAAATCTAGGTCGAGTTTGAACATGGGTCATCTAGGGTCAAAAACTTGGTCATATCTAAGAAAATGCTTGTTTTATCGCAAGAAACCAATTTTTTGAACCAGTCTTAATGAAAATTGGTCAGAATATTTGTTTCCATGAAATCACTAGGTCAAACATGTTTTACACTGTTATGGTGTGTTTCTTAGGTGAGCGACCTAGGGCCATCTTGGCCCTCTTGTTTTTCAGTATTTTGATTGTATTTTAGCCAGAAATTCAGTTATTATGTCTTGATTTGGAGAGACAAATTGATTAAGTGCTATTGGTCTGGTCTGGTCTGATCTTGGGTCTTGGTCTGATGATTTTTATTAGCTCGACTATTCGAAGAATAGGGGAGCTGTCCTTCTTGCCCCGGCATTGGCGTTAGCGTGAGCGTTATCGTGAGCGTCACACAAATGTTAAAGTTTGTGTACCACCCCAAATATTTTCAAAGTCCATTGAGATATTGCTTTGATATTTTGCATACTTGTTTACCATCATGACCCCAGTCTGTAAAAAGGAGGAGGCAACTCTGTCAAGCATCTTGACTGAATTATGGCCCCTTTTCGACTTAGAATATGCTTATTGTAATGTTAAAGTTTTACTCATAGCTTATATTATACTATCAAGCACTGAGAATAGTCGAGCACACTGTCCACTGACAGCTCTTTTATTGGGAGAATTTCCAGCAAACCTCACAGGAGTGATCTGTACCAGGCTGCATTGTGCATGTTGTCAGCATTTTCTGGTTTGGTAATTTTCAGCACAGTTATGGCCTTTGATTCATCAAATTTTATTATGTTTTGGCCACTTCTCTTTAATTTAAGGGCAGAATTCCACTAAACCTTACAGAAGTTATCAGTACCAAGCCGCATTACCAGCCTGTTGTGGTTCAGTGATTTTCCATTGAGTTATGGCCCTTGATTTGTTGTATGTTACTTTGTTTGGGCAACTGCTCAGATACCTCTAGATGGAATTACACCAAACTTCACAAATGTGATCTTTGCCAAGCCTAGTTGTAAATATTGTCGTATGTTCGAATTTGTGAATTTCAGCAGAGTTATGGTTCTTCATTCATCAGATTTATGTTGTAGCCATCATTATGGCCCAATAACTGCACAGAACATGTTTTTGGCATGAACTTCTCTTGCTGTAACTGATAGAAGGCTTGCTGTCTGACATAAACCCTTGTTTCATGAATTGCATGCTTTTCCTAGTGTCTTTATGTAGATATTCTGACAATCTTAGTCATGTAAGCACTCTTTGTTCCATGTGAGAACAAAATGTATGCATTTGCATGTTTATTCTATGTGTTTATTTTTCAACCAGACTTTTTTTTAACTCTTTAAATATTTAACCAGATGAGCTGTACATGGGATTTGTGATGAGCAAGAAAGCATATGCAAACATCAAGTCAGTTGATGCATCAGAAGCATTGTCAATGCCTGGAGTAGTGGACTACATCAGCCATGTGGATGTACCAGGCAAGAATACATGGGGAGCGGCATTACCAGATGATGAAGAAATATTTGCTACAACTCAGGTAAAATACTGTTATCTTTTTTTGTCTAAAAAGCTTTAAATGTCATTAAAGAGTTTCATTTGTTTGCTAGATGTTGATATTTTGGACATCAGTGGCAAATCTGGGAATAAAAATGGGGCAGTCTTGTGTATTAAGAAAGTTAAATGTTAAATATTCTTGGTAAATGCATTTTGTACAGTTACATGACCTTAGTACAAATATATCTGTCAAATGTTAAATTGGCTACCAGTAATATGAGAGAATATACTTAGATTTTGCTGTACAATTAATGTATTAATGGGAGGTAATTAATCAAAATACTGCAAAATCGTAATATTCCTGGGGGACTAATTTCTTAGAATTTTGTGGTTCTGTAAATCCACCAAATTCAATCCCAATAAAACTCAAACATTAAAAATTCTCTCGCATTTTATGTTCAAATATTGAAATCCATAAATTCATATCCCCATGAAATAACAGTTTTGACACAAACCACAAAATTTCTTGCCTATAAATTTAAATTATTCCACAGTAAACAAGTTTCTATGTATTTTTATTAATTCTTTAGGTATTATGTGAAGGACAGATTATTGGTGGAATAGTTGCAGAAACTCAAATACAAGCTCAGCGGGCTGCTAAATGTGTAAAAGTAGAATATGAGGAACTGAAGCCCATCATTACAATAAAGGTAAAATAGAACCTATCGTGAATGAATACTTGAAAATCACTTCTTGTACACTGGACTGGCTTTTTTATGCCCCCGAAGGGAGGCATATTAGTTTTCAACTGTCCGTCCGTTCGTTTGTTAGTTAATTCGTTCGTTCATTAGTCACAACATTAACTTTTTGCATGAAGGCACTTTACTCGCGAACCACTGCACCCAGGACCTTCAAACTTCACATGCTGATAGTACTTATTGAGTTCACCATCCCTACTGACTTTGGGGTCACCAGGTCAAAGGTCAGGGTCACAGGGGCCAACGTTAACTTTTTGCATGAAGGCACTTTACTCTCGAACCACTGCACCCAGGACCTTCAAACTTCACCTGCTGATAGTACTTATTGAGTACACCACCCCTACTGACTTTGGGGTCACCAGGTCAAAGGTCAAGGTCACAGGGGCCAACGTTAACTTTTTGCATGAAGGCACTTTACTCGCGAACCACTGCACCCAGGACCTTCAAACTTCACATGCTGATAGTACTTATTGAGTACACCACCCCTACTGAATTTGGGGTCACCAGGTCAAAGGTCAAGGTCACAGGGGCCAATGTAACTTTTTGCATGAAGGCACTTTTCTTGCGAACCACTTCACCCAGGACCTTCAAACTTTACATGCTGATAGTACTTTATGAGTACACCAACCCTACTGACTTTGGGATCACCAGGTCAAAGGTCAAGGTCACAGGGGCCAACGTTAACCTTTTGCATGAAGGCACTTTACATGCAAACCACTTCATTCAGGACCTTCAAACTTCACATGCTGATAGTACTTATTGATTACACCACCCCTACTGACTTTGGGGTCACCAGGTCAAAGGTCAAGGTGCTGCTGGGGCATATGTCACCATTAGTGACAGCTCTTGTTCAGTGATTGTGACGATGCCAGCAAAATCTTTCTGACACCCCATTTTTACAGTTCAAAAGTTATTTTATGGAAAAAAAATGTTAAGCAATAAGTGATGGAACTAAACTGAAACTTTGTTGTTGTGCATCTTTGAAATACTGTGGCACCATTTCTGTTTATGAATGTTAATTTACCATGTTTTGTTTAAATATGTTACTTAAAGAATAAGTGCTAAAAAGATAGTATTTTGCTTTATTTTATATATTTTATAATTTTTTTACTTTAAACCTTCTGGCGGCAAGTGATTCTGCCTTAAGTTTGCAACCAGTGCAGACCAAGATCAGCCTTGTCTGCACTGTTTGCTATTCCGTCAGTAAATTTTCAGTAAACACCCCTTCGAATAATAAATGGTATTGCTGAAATTGAGTGATGGACCAGTCCATTTCAGAAATTTAGTATGCTAAAGGAGAAAATATGGTATACAAGAAAAATATTCTTCACTGGTTGTAGGTTTAGATGTAAATATCCAGCTCCCGATAAATTGTTTAGGAAGTTACTAATTAGAGACTTACTACTGCCAAAACCATACCCTCAAAACAGATATTCTGATCTGCATCTACAACCAGTGGTAGGTTTTATAGTATATTCTATAGAGGGCCTTTTTCCGCAGAAAAGGAAGATTGAGAATGATTAGCAGTGCCTAATTATGTTTATTGCAGGAAGCGATTGAGGCAGGATCATTCTTTGGATCACCACAAAAAATCAGCTGTGGTGATGTGGAAGCTGCACTCCAGCAGGCTGACCATGTGATTGAAGGTGAATGTCACGTTGGAGGTCAGGAACATTTCTATTTGGAAACTCAAGCAGTAATTGCCATTCCAAAAGGAGAAGATGGGGAAATGGAGATGTTTATCTCTACACAAAATCCAACTGAAAGTCAGGTAATTCTATTGTGTCCACACAAATTCCAACTGAAAATTAGGTAATTCTATTGTCTCCACACAAATTCCAACTGAAAATTAGGTAATTCTATTTTCTCCACACAAATTCCAACTGAAAATAAGGTAATTTTGTTCTCTTCACACAAATTTCAACTGAAAATCTAATCATTCTGTTGTCTCTACACAAAACCCAATTGAAACTCTGATAAATCCAGTGTTTCCACACAAACCGCAAGGAATTTCCAGTTTCTCTGTACAAAATAAACTGAAACTTGATCAATTAAGTGTATGCACACAAAAACCAAACTGAAACTCAGGGAATTTCAAGTGTCTCTGAGGTAAGGTATAAAACTGGAGTCATTTTAAAATTTCTATGTAACACTGCCACTACAGAGTGCATTTAATGAGCATAAGGTCTTTGCCAACTACATATTTATATATACAATTTTAGACAATTCCTTAGCTAATTGTATATTTTTATTTTTTATGTATGCATTTTGCAGACAAGGTTATTTAAATATACAGTTAAAAACAAGTAAAACTATTCTTATGTTTGTACAGCATGTGACAGCAGAGGCATTGAATGTTCCTGCCAACAGGATAGTTGTTAGGGTAAAGAGGATTGGCGGTGGTTTTGGTGGCAAGGAAACAAGATCTGTAAAGATCTCAACGCCTGTTGCCATAGCAGCTAATAAGTAAACATGACTTTTGCTCTATAATATTTCTGAAATAGTATATAAAGCTAAATTTTTCATTAGAGTACATATAATTATATGGTTGTTGGAATTACAGTGTTGTTATCTTTATAATGTACAACTGTCTTAGCTATGATATTACATGAATATCACAATCAAGCATTGTGTTTGATTTAAACAAAATAATGAGTTTCCTGTTCTGTGATTCTCTTTAACGAGCATCATAGATACCCATTTGTTTAAGGAAGATTTTTTTTTCACTACTAGTTTTTTCATATCTTAATGTTAGATTGAAAATAACTTCGACAGACTTTATGCCATGAATAGTTTATTTTAAAAAAAGGCAACTAAAAGAACTATCTTTTATATTAAAAACAACCATATTTAGGTTGGGGCGGCCAGTACGTGTGATGTTGGATCGTGATGAGGATATGTTGATGACAGGGACTAGGCATCCATTCTATGCAAAATACAAGGTAAAACAGTTACAATATTTGTATAACCATTAAAATCTGCATTCAATTTGATAGATGATTTATTTTTATTCTCCACTACCCCCCCCCCCCCCTCCTACTGTTGGTGTGTGCTCCATTTGTATATCCAGTAACTGGAGAACTCTTGGTCCTTTGGTTGGTCCTTTGGTTGCTCTTTTGTTGTTAAATTCAGCTGTTCAAAGGTCATGGTCATAGTGATCTGGTAACTGAAAATGTTATCAGGTCATAGGGTGATTGCCTGTTGTACGTTAGTATTGATTTGGAGTCAGAATGTCAAAGTTCAAGTCAAAGTGACCTTGAGATATAAGATAATTTCCATGCCATAACTGTAGAAAGCTTAGGCCTATGACTGGCAAATTTCATAAGCATGTCTGTGTCCAGTAGAAGACCTCTATTCTTTATAATGTCATAGAGATAAGGTTAAGGTCACACAAGTCTTGAGACTAAATATTCATACCCAGTTTTATACAGTTGAAAGTCTATAACAGGGGATTATGTCTTTTACAAGCAGCTGTTGTCTTACATCAAGTTAGTTGTGCACTTTTCCTTTGCTTTAATTTTGTTTGAAAGTCAACATAAAGATGAGGGAAATTGGAGAGAATGATACCCCATTTAAACAGTATTGAGACCATTGATATATATTTTCCATCTCATCTCATGGATTTGTGCTGTCTGTCTTGTTGTCTGTCTGTCATAAAACTTTGTTAGGACTACAAAATGTACTTCTTTGAAACTACTGATGGTATTTCAATCAATGCTAGTTTTGCATACCATAGACTTTTTCGGGTTGAATGATTTTTGGGAGTTACTGCCGCTTAAAGGTAATTTTTGATAGTTTGTGCATCCTACATCTCTTATTTCACTATTTTAACACTTAAACATCATCATTTTTTCATCAGTCCTATTCATATTTACGCAGAATTTGTCTATCTGTAAGATCTTGTGTAAGATTAAAAATGGACCAGATTGGAAAGGTCCAGAGTTATATGCCTTTGATTTATCAGAAATGCTGTTTTCATGTTTACACTCCCAACAACTTCTTTTCTTAACCAATCCTAATCATACTGGCACAGAACTTGTATACCAAGGATATCTCTTTTAGTTCGATTATGGGCCAGATCAGAAAGTAATGTGTGCTTGAATTATCAAAAAATGCTATATTCCATTGTTTACACTCTCCTGAATTAAATTATTCATTGTTCTAAAATTCATACTACAGCAATTACATTGAAGCAAATCAAGACTTTGTGTTAATACTGATGAATTGTTTTTACTGTTTTTAATGCATGAGTGTACAACGCCATTGAAGATGCTTTGTGTGTTGAAATAGGCATTTTAGAAAATTCTCAAGTTTCAAAGTTTCAAAGTTTCAAATTACGTAAAATATTTATACTTGTAAAATAATTTTCATGTGTAACCTTGTGAAAGGGTACCGGATAGGTCAGACAATTGATTGCTGGATTATGTGCTATTTAGTTAGCTATAATTTCCATGTAACATTTATATGCAATGTAACTCTTGTACAATTACACATGTGAATTTATGTGTGAATGTGTAGTACTTAGGTTGAGTCTCAGTGAACTTTATTTTTGGTACTCAGGTGAATGATATAGGGGGACATGTGCTTTTGCACAAATTATCGCACCTTCTGTAGTTGCTTATGTCTATCTTTTCAGTTTTTAAACTTTTTTAGTGACAAGGATTTTGTCAAGCACTGTTGTCCTCTGACAGCTCTTGTTAAAAAAATCTCTAGTTTTAATCCTAATTTTCAAAGGGACATCTCATATTTCATGTTGGAACATATCTGATTTTTTGTGGAAGTTTAAAAATGAGAATGAAAGCTTTATATCTGCCATGAATCATTCATATTCCTATTTATTATCTTTAGACATGTGCCATAACAAGGTAACTATAGTCATAGTAGACAGGTTTATACTGTGGCACTGGTCATTGGTCTATGTTGTATGATAGTGTTGTTTTACATTGCCTGTTGTGAATTCACTGTGAGACATTAATGGTCAACTTTTGTAAAATGTCAGCTGTTGTAACCTTGTCTAGGGTCACATCATGTGACTCTCACATGCTGACCTTGATTTGTTTCCTGAGCGAGAGTACCAGTAAGACAGTAGTAAAATGTGTCTTAAGTCATGTATTGTCTGTATTTACTGGTATCTTAAAGATGAAAGGAAATACAAGATTTACTTTGTCAGAGTTCATCAGCATGCTATAATATTATTAAGCATAAGACATTTAAAGGGGAATGCTTAATATGTACAGCTTAGTATAAGATGTTTTGAAACAGAAATATCTACAGGCAAACTTCATTTGCTTCAACTCAGTGGGTGATCAGATCCATCAGACTTCATTAACTCAGACTTTAAGGGTCCATTAGACTTTGTTTACTCAGACTCTATGGGCCTATCAGAATTTATGCACTCAGACTTGTTGGGCCTCTTTGACCTCACTTGCTCAACTCACTGAGTCTGCCTGATTTTTTCACTCAAAATCTATGGCCACATTGAAATTTGTTGGAGAGACTTGGTAGTTTGAGTCAACCTAGGTTCGTCCATTGGTTGTTTACATCTTGAGGGGTGTTTAAAAAGTTTTGAAAACTCAGTTTGCAGATATTTCTTAGTGATTTCAAAATATTTTACTAGTCGCTTTCCATTCATTCATTCATTCATTTACAACAAGCATCGTGGTTAGCGAATATCACCTAGGAATATAGAAACTTTAACACTCTGTTAGTTGTTAATATGACTGGGTGTGAGAAACATGACTGAGTTTTAAATGGTTTAAACTAATAATCTTGAAGTTTGCCTCACTCCTTTTCGTTTGTTCAAGCAAGGACTTAGATGAAAGGATAAAATGTAATATGCTTACTTAAAAAATATCAACTTTGTCATTTACTGGTAACAGTGGTAAGGCTTTAAGAGCACCTGTTCCATCAGTTTTGATCCAATGAATATTTTACACCGCCTTGTTTTCAAATTCTTCAAACAATGCCAGAATAAAATTTTTTTCTCACTAGGTTTATTTGCCAATATCTGAGGTAGCTGCCATTCAAATAAGTAAAACTAAAGTTTTGATTGCACCTTTAGGATGATGAAACACTAAACATAACAGTTATGGTAAAAAACAAAAGCAAATATTTTGAATAATGCAGAGCCATTGGTCGCCTTTCTAGCTAAAATTGGCACTATTTTTTCTTTCTTTTTTATATACAGTTGATTGTACCATAAAAACAAATATAAATAAAATTTATTGCCTAATAAATGTGAAATGTCTTAAGCATAATTAAATTAAAGTGTATGATGATAAATGTTGAGTTTTACAGTTTCATCTTGTGAGTGCCATTGTGGCCAATACATCATAGTCTCCTAACCTCTGGCATTTGCAGTGAGTCTAGTATTACTTTATATGGAATATATACTACAGAGCTTCAAATCCTTTCATCAAAGTCCTTGTGTTGACTAAACACTAAATGGAACAGTAACAGTTTAATGTATCATCTCTCTTTACAGATAGGATTTATGGATGGAGGAAAAATAACTGCTCTGGAGATCAATATATACAATAATGCTGGAATGTCCCAGGATCTGTCTTGGGCTGTAAGTTTTTGAGATTGATATCATACAATAATGCTAAAATATCTCAGGATCTGTGTTTGGCTGTAAGTATTTGAGATCCATATATGAAATAATGCTGGAATATCTATTGTAGGCTGAAAGTTTGTGAGACTGATATATCCCAGTTCAGACACTTGAAATTTCTTAGATACTTTTGAGTGTCTCCCACCTTGCTGAGAGGCCAGTACTGGTGTTTCCCAGGAAAGAGGGTTTCTTGTGTACAGATGCTATGCACTGGGCACGTCAAAGAACAAGGCTGTCTTTTGGCAAAGAGCTAGGCTAAGTTAAGAGACATGCCTATATTTAAAAGATTTCTCTGTCTGTTCTGGGGGCTTACTGTCACTCTCTCTGTGTACTAATAGATGATGATTGTGGTAGCCTGGGTGGCTGCCTTTGTGTGTAAAGTACATTTGAATGAGTTTATCATGAAAAGGGTGCAATGTAGATCTGATATAGTAATACTAATATTGTTATATACAGTATTGCTGGAATTTCTCAGGGTATGTCTTTGGCTGTAAGTATATGGGATCAATGTATACAATACATAAAAAATGCTAAATGATGATCACACTTGTCAGTTATTTAAACAACAAGGTTTCATTGGATTTTTTTTTATTAGCTCGACTATTCGAAGAATATGGGAGCTATCCTACTCGCCCCGGCGTCGGCGTGAGCGTGAGCGTCACACAAATGTTAGTTTGCTTACCACCCCAAATATTTTCAAAGTCCATTGAGATATTGCTTTCATATTTTGCCTACTTGTTTACCATCATAACCCCAGTCTGTAAAAAGGAGGAGGCAACTCTATCAAGCATTTTGACTGAATTATGGCCCCTTTTCGACTTAGAATAAATGTTAAAGTTTGCCTACCACCCCAAATATTTTCAAAGTCCATTGAGATATTGCTTTCATATTTTGCATACTTGTTAACCATCATGACCCCAGTCTGTAAAAAGGAGGAGGCAACTCTGTCAAGCATTTTGACTGAATTATGGCCCCTTTTTTCGACTTAGAATAAATGTTAAAGTTTGCGTACCACCCCAAATATTTTCAAAGTCCATTGAGATATTGCTTTCATATTTTGCCTACTTGTTTACCATCATGACCCCAGTCTGTAAAAAGGAGGAGGCAACTCTATTAAGCATTTTGACTGAATTATGGCCACTTTTCGACTTAGAATAAATGTTAAAGTTTGTGTACCACCCCAAATATTTTCAACGTCTATTGAGATATTGCTTTCATATTTTGCATACTTGTTTACCATCATGACCCCAGTCGGTAAAAAGGAGGAGGCAACTCTACCAAGCATTTTGACTGAATTATGGCCCCTTTTAGACTTAGAATAAATGTTAAAGTTTGCGTACCACCCCAAATATTTTCAAAGTCCATTGAGATATTGCTTTCATATTTTGCGTACTTGTTTACCATCATGACCCCAATCAAAAAGGAGGAGGCAACTCTATCAAGCATTTTGACTGAATTATGGCCCCTTTTCGACTTAGAATAAATGTTAAAGTTTGCATAACACCCCAAATATTTTCAACGTCTATTGAGATATTGCTTTCATATTTTGCATACTTGTTTACCATCATGACCCCAGTCTGTAAAAAGGAGGAGGCAACTCTATCAAGCATTTTGACTGAATTATGGCCCCTTTTCGACTTAGAATATATTGTAATGTTAAAGTTTTACTCATTGCTTATATTATACTATCAAGCACTGAGAATAGTCGAGCATGCTGTCCACTGACAGCTCTTGTTTTTGATATATAATTTACACAAACGACACTTGTTATCATTACACTGAGTTAAACAAAGGAGGAATATTGTTAAGGGATAGAAGATTTTCTGGTTTTCTCACATTTAAATATTTAGTAAAAATTCAGTAAAAAGTCACTAGAAATTCTCATAAATGATTTTTGTGAATATTTAAACTTGAAAATTGCATTTTAAGTATATGCATTTCTCACAAATGTTCAAGTATTTGATTCCATACATAATTTTCGTACAAAACTGAAAGGGTCACTTAAAAATGCAGAAAAAAAATTAACAGAAAGAGAAATATATATTTTCAAAGTAAGAGAAGAACCATATTTATTGTTTAAATCTATTAGAAGATCCTATGGAAGGATAGAAAGCAAGAGAGTGAATTAATAGCAGAATCGCCGTTGGTTTCCTCTAACAACCATAAGAGTACAATTTTGAGAGCTCTACCAGGGTTTTCAGCATATAAACTCTAATATCAGAATGGCTCATGATCTGTTTAAGGTGCAATTTTTCCATAAAAGTTTATTTTGTTGAAATGTCACTGGATCAGTTTTCATATCTTGTATTTAATGATTTTCAATTCATAACCTAATTTATTGCTATATAATTGTAGGTAATGCATCGTGCCATGTTTCACTCGGACAATGCCTACAAGATTCCAAACCTAAGTACCACGGGTCATGTATGTAGAACCAATATATCATCTAATACAGCCTTCCGAGGGTTTGGAGGACCACAGGGAATGATGGTTGTGGAACAGTGTATCACTGATGTGGCATATACCTTGGGTGTTTCACCAGTCAAGGTGAGAAAATAATATAATTATGTGAGGAAGCTGTGAGACTAGCTTGTAAAAGACTATAGTTTGTATCCAGGTGCCTTCCCTATCAGAGATATCTCCCGGAGAGGCATCTGAGGTTCTCCAGCATGACAGCTGAACCATAGGCTATGAACTGTGTCAGCTGACATAAAACAGAGGAAAAATAAATAAAAATTTTATTGTTATGTTTAATCTACATTTTTGTTAAAAAGCCTGATTTCCTCATTATTTTGTGTGACAAGAATTTTACAGTTACCTTCAATTTTTCAGGTAAGGGAGTTAAATCTATACCAGGAAGGGGACAGAACTCACTATGGTCAGCTATTAGAACATTGTACTGTACAGAGGTGTTGGGATGAGTGCTTGAACCAGAGTGATTATTTCAGACGTAAAAAGGAAGTGGATATTTTCAACAGGTTTGTTTATCATTGTTTTGATAGAATCTAGGAAATACTAGATATGTTTTAGATTGTTTATTCGAAGAATAGGGAGAACTATATGCAGTCAGCCATTTCTGGAGTTGGGGCCGGCATCCCTTTTTGATTAACTTCTGTATGTAAGCTTGTAGGAATTGATTGAAATTTCACACTCTTATTCACTGTGATAATCTTACTGCTTTATGTGTGTTCCATATCAGTTTTTTGTATTTGTACAAATTATGCCCTTTTTTAGCTCAACTATTCATAGAATAGTAGAGCTATTGCACTCGCCCATGCGTCGGCGTCTGCGTCGCTTCCCGATTTGGTTAAGTTTTGTCTGTAAGCTGGTATCTCAGCAACCACGTGTGGGAATGGATTGAAACTTCACACACTTATTCACTGTGATAAACTGACTTACATTGCACAGGTCCCATAACTCTATTTTGCTTTTTTACAAAATTATGCCCCTTTTTTGATTTAGAAATTTTTGGTTAAAGGTTTTGTATGTAAGCTGGTATCTCAGTAACCACTCGTGGGAATGGATTGAAACTTCACACACTTATTCACTGTGATAAACTGACTTACATTGCACAGGTCCATAACTCTATTTTGCTTTTTTACAAAATTATGCCCCTTTTTCGACTTAGAATTTTTTGGTTAAGGTTTTGTATGTAAGCTGGTATCTCAGTACTCACTGATTGGAATGGATTGAAACTTCACACACTTGTTCACTGTCATGATCTGACATGCACAAAGCAGGTTCCATAACTCTATTTTGCTTTTTTACAAAATTATGCCCCTTTTTCGACTTAGAATTTTTTGGTTAAGGTTTTGTATGTAAGCTGGTATCTCAGTATCCACTAATGGGAAAGGATTGAAACTTCACACACTTGTTCACTGTCATGATATGACATGCAGTGCAAAGGGTCAATAACTCAACTTTGATTTTACAAAATTTTGCACCTTTTTAAACTTAGGAGTTTTGGGTTAAATTCTTATATGTAAGCTGGTATCTCAGTACCCTCTAATGGGAATGGATTGACTTCACACACTTGTCCACTGTTATGAGCTGATAAGCACTATGCAGGTTCCATAACCCTATTTTGCTTTTTTTAAATTATGCCCCTTTTTCGACTTTCATATTCATTCAGTCGACAAGGCTGTTGAATAGTCGAGCGTTGCTGTCCTCCGACAGCTCTTGTTTGACTTAGCAATATTTGGTTAAATGTTTGTATGTATGCTTGTATCTCAGTAACCACTTGTGTTAATGGATTAGAACTTCACACACTTTTTTCACTGTGATGATTTGACGAGCAATGCACAGGTCCCATATCTCTGTTTTACTATTTTGAAATTTTTATGCCCTTTTTGACTTGTTAAGGGGTAGACATTTAAAAGTTAGAGTTGGGTACCTCAAAGCTCAGATAATATTGCTGGTAAAAATCTTACAGCAAGCTTTCTAATCTCACTGTTTCAGCTGAACTACTGCCCCAATATTCATCAAACCTCAAAGCCCGCCCGCTTAGCTCAGTAGGTAAGAGCGTTGGTCTACGGATCGAGGGGTCGCGAGTTCGATCCTCGGGCGGGGCGTATGTTCTCCGTGACTATTTGATAAACGACATTGTGTCTGAAATCATTAGTCCTCCACCTCTGATAATTCATGTGGGGAAGTTGGCAGTTACTTGCGGAGAACAAGTTTGTACTGGTACAGAACCCAGGAACACTGGTTAGGTTAACTGCCCGCCGTTACATGACTGAAATACTGTTGAAAAACGGCGTTAAACCCAAAACAAACAAACAAATCATCAAACCTCACATAAGGAATGGTCTTTGTAAGAGGCTGTCATCTTTTGGTTTAGAGCCAGGTATTTCAATGGTCAAGGTCATTGGGTTCAGATTTTGTTAAAATATTAGCAGAAGTTTTATGGCATACTTATCAGTTTCACTTACATTTTATAATAAGATATTTCTTACATTTACTTAATTCAATATCTCCTATGGTTTCCAGCATGTGTCATGTTTTTTTAGGATCACTCATACACCCCTCCCATCAGCTTCTAAGACACTCCCCTTCAACCAGACCAAAAAAATAATGAAACAAAAAATGTACACTGTCATACTAACTTATTTTTCTCAGAAATATACTATTTCTTAGATGTCATTGCAAGCCTTCTGCCTCATTCCCCTTTTGCTTCCCTTCTAACACTTTTTAATGTCCCTCATCACCCCAAAGTTCTGCTCTACTCCCCACCTTCCAGAACTATTTAATGTAACATTTCTCAGAACAACTTTATCTCATATGGTTCTTAGTATCTCTATTTCCACTCTCATCACATCTTTACACTCTTCTTCACATGTATCATCCACCCACCTCCAAATACTTATTTTTGCATTTCTCATGCTAACCTATATTGTAAGAACCTGTCATACATACACTCCCACCCACTACCAACTCCAATTACTGCATCAAAAAAACCCAGCCTTCTTGGTAATCATTTTTGAATATTTGAGCGCACTGCCTGTGTTGGCTTGGAAAGTTGATTTATGCCGTATAACCCCAATTGTGTTATTGTGACTGCAATTTTTTTCTAGGCAGTTTGATCATGAGGGTTTATAACCATTGTATTTTTGGTCTGTTCATCTGTCAGTTGATGAGTGCTTTGCATTTACTGCACATAGCAAGCTCATTATCAACTCCCTCTTTATGGCAAAGATGTTTTTCTAAATATCATTTAACTCCTCCTCAATGGCCAAGTTGTTTTTCAACATATTTATTAACGCCTCCTTAATGACCAATATTTATTAACTTCTTGTCTATGGCCAAGCTCAATGTGTGTTTTAATCTTTGTCAATGGCCAAGTTGTTTTTCAACATGTTAATTCCCTGTCATTTGCCAAGTTGTTTTTAATATGTTTATTAACTCCCCATTAAGTAATAACACTGTTCTTGTTGATATTCTATTCTATATTCTTCTTTTAAACGTTTCTCCAGACAAGATCAGATCTGTCATTTGAGCACATTTTTAAACTGTTTTGAATTTTGAAGTTTGGTTATTGAAATTTTGTTAGAAACTTGGAAATTTTAGCTGAAACATTATATTGTTAAAGCATTATGACATTATTGTTGCCAACTTACCTTTGTTCTGTTACTATGTGTTTTGTTGTATTTATTTCAGTGAAAATCGTTGGAAGAAAAGAGGCATCACTATAGTACCAACAAAGTTTGGAATTGCTTATACAGCACTATTTTTAAATCAGGTAGCTTTATATCAGGTGTGTTAAGTTTTCTATGATTTTTACCACAAGGCTGCTATATAAGAGCAGAGATGTTGCCATGTAGTGGTGCTTTTACTGGTATTTACTGGTATTTATACACTTGCTGGTAATTATAATCCTTGTTGGTATTAATCAAAACAAAATTCACTGCTTTCTGTATTTAAAGGTAAAGGGACTGGTTTTTATGTTTGATGTGATGTATTCTTGCACACTGGCATTTTTGGGGATTCTACCCATGCTGGCAAACCCTATCTCACACCCCAATGCCAGATGATTCTCATACTGTAAATGACAACTATTTATTTGTTTATAGATTATGTATTTATTAGGTTAAATATAGTACGGCTTGCAGCTGTTACTACGAGCTTCAGTAGGCCTCAGTGAGAGCTTGATCTGTAGGCTCCAGTTAAGTGTTTACCGCTAAAAATTTGCTCAGAAGGCCATGGTTAGAGCGTGCTCAGGAGGCCCGATTGCAGCTATTACTACAAGCTTTGGCAGGTTTCAGTGAGAACTTGCTCAGCAGATCTCAGTGAGAGCTTGATCAGTAGGCCCCAATGAGAGCTTGTTCAGTAGGCCTTAGTTCAGTTGTTACTACTTCAAGCTTGCTCAGCAGGCCTCAGTAATGGTTTGATCAGTAGGTTCAAGTGAAGCTGTTACTACTTAAAACTTTCTCAGCTGACTTTAGTGAGAGCTTGCTCTGTAGGCCCTTTTAAAGCTTTTACTGCTTAAAGCTTGCTCAGCAGGCTGCTTCATTTAGAGCTTGTTCAGTAGGCCCTAGTTAAGCTGTAACAGCTTAAAGCTTGCTCAGCTGGCCTCAGTGAGACCTTGTTCAGTAGACCCTAGTTAAGCTGTAACAGCCTAAAGCTTGCTCAGCAGGCCTCAGTGAGACCTTGTTCAGTAGACCCTAGTTAAGGTGCAACTGCCTAAAGCTTGCTCAGCAGGCCTCAGTGAGACCTTGTTCAGAAGACCCTAGTTAAGTTGCAACTGCCTAAAGCTTGCTCAGCAGGCCCCAGTGAGACCTTGTTCAGTAGACCCTAGTTAAGTTGCAACTGCCTAAAGCTTGCTCAGCAGGCCCCAGTGAGACCTTGTTCAGAAGACCCTAGTTAAGTTGCAACTACCTAAAGCTTGCTCAGCAGGCCCCAGTGAGACCTTGTTCAGAAGACCCTAGTTAAATTGCAGCTGCCTAAAGCTTGCTCAGCAGGCCTCAGTGAGACCTTGTTCAGAAGACCCTAGTAAAGTTGCAGCTGCCTAAAGCTTGCTCAGCAGGCCTCAGTGAGACCTTGTTCAGAAGACCCTAGTTAAGTTGCAGCTGCCTAAAGCTTGCTCAGCAGGCCCCAGTGAGACCTTGTTCAGTAGACCCTAGTTAAGTTGCAGCTGCCTAAAGCTTGCTCAGCAGGCCCCAGTGAGACCTTGTTCAGTAGACCCTAGTTAAGTTGCAGCTGCCTAAAGCTTGCTCAGCAGGCCCCAGTGAGACCTTGTTCATTAGACACTAGTTAAGTTGCAGCTGCCTAAAGCTTGCTCAGCAGGCCCCAGTGAGACATTGTTCAGAAGACCCTAGTTAAGTTGCAGCTGCCTAAAGCTTGCTCAGCAGGCCCCAGTGAGACCTTGTTCAGAAGACCCTAGTTAAGTTGCAACTGCCTTAAGCTTGCTCAGCAGGCCCCAGTGAGACCTTGTTCAGAAGACCCTAGTAAAGTTGAAACTGCCTAAAGCTTGCAAAGCAGGCCGCAGTGAGACCTTGTTCAGAAGACCCTAGTAAAGTTGAAACTGCCTAAAGCTTGCAAAGCAGGCCGCAGTGAGACCTTGTTCAATAGACCCTAGTAAAGTTGAAACTGCCTAAAGCTTGCAAAGCAGGCCTCAGTGAGACCTTGTTCAATAGACCCTAGTAAAGTTGAAACTGCCTAAAGCTTGCAAAGCAGGCCGCAGTGAGACCTTGTTCAATAGACCCTCATTAAGTTGCAGCTGCCTAAAGCTTGCTCAGCAGGCCCCAGTGAGACCTTGTTCATTAGACACTAGTTAAGTTGCAACTGCCTAAAGCTTGCTCAGCAGGCCCCAGTGAGACCTTGTTCATTAGACACTAGTTAAGTTGCAACTGCCTAAAGCTTGCTCAGCAGGCCCCAGTGAGACCTTGTTCAGAAGACCCTAGTAAAGTTGAAACTGCCTAAAGCTTGCAAAGCAGGCCTCAGTGAGACCTTGTTCAGTAGACCCTAGTAAAGTTGAAACTGCCTAAAGCTTGCAAAGCAGGCCTCAGTGAGACCTTGTTCATTAGACCCTAGTTAAGTTGCAACTGCCTAAAGCTTGCTCAGCAGGCCTCAGTGAGACCTTGTTCATTAGACACTAGTTAAGTTGCAACTGCCTAAAGCTTGCTCAGCAGGCCTCAGTGAGACCTTGTTCAGAAGACCCTAGTTAAGTTGCAACTGCCTTAAGCTTGCTCAGCAGGCCTCAGTGAGACCTTGTTCAGTAGACCCTAGTTAAGTTGAAACTGCCTAAAGCTTGCTCAGCAGGCCTCAGTGAGACCTTGTTCAGAAGTCCCTAGTTAAGTTGCAACTGCCTAAAGCTTGCTAAGCAGGCCTCAGTGAGACCTTGTTCAGTAGACTCTAGTTAAGTTGCAACTGCCTAAAGCTTGCTCAGCAGGCCCCAGTGAGACCTTGTTCAGTAGACCCTAGTTAAGTTGCAACTGCCTTAAGCTTGCTCAGCAGGCCTCAGTGAGACCTTGTTCAGTAGACCCTAGTTAAGTTGCAACTGCCTAAAGCTTGCTCAGCAGGCCTCAGAGAGACCTTGTTCAGTAGACCCTAGTTAAGTTGCAACTGCCTTAAGCTTGCTCAGCAGGCCTCAGTGAGACCTTGTTCAGTAGACCCTAGTTAAGTTGCAACCGCCTAAAGCTTGCTCAGCAGGCCCCAGTGAGACCTTGTTCAGAAGACCCTAGTAAAGTTGAAACTGCCTAAAGCTTGCAAAGCAGGCCGCAGTGAGACCTTGTTCAATAGACCCTAGTAAAGTTGAAACTGCCTAAAGCTTGCAAAGCAGGCCTCAGTGAGACCTTGTTCAATAGACCCTAGTAAAGTTGAAACTGCCTAAAGCTTGCAAAGCAGGCCTCAGTGAGACCTTGTTCATTAGACCCTCGTTAAGTTGCAACTGCCTAAAGCTTGCTCAGCAGGCCTCAGTGAGACCTTGTTCATTAGACACTAGTTAAGTTGCAACTGCCTAAAGCTTGCTCAGCAGGCCTCAGTGAGACCTTGTTCAGAAGACCCTAGTTAAGTTGCAACTGCCTTAAGCTTGCTCAGCAGGCCTCAGTGAGACCTTGTTCAGTAGACCCTAGTTAAGTTGAAACTGCCTAAAGCTTGCTCAGCAGGCCTCAGTGAGACCTTGTTCAGAAGTCCCTAGTTAAGTTGCAACTGCCTAAAGCTTGCTCAGCAGGCCTCAGTGAGACCTTGTTCAGTAGACCCTAGTTAAGTTGCAACTGCCTTAAGCTTGCTCAGCAGGCCTCAGTGAGACCTTGTTCAGTAGACCCTAGTTAAGTTGCAACTGCCTAAAGCTTGCTCAGCAGGCCTCAGAGAGACCTTGTTCAGTAGACCCTAGTTAAGTTGCAACTGCCTTAAGCTTGCTCAGCAGGCCACAGTGAGACCTTGTTCAGTAGACCCTAGTTAAGTTGCAACCGCCTAAAGCTTGCTCAGCAGGCCTCAGTGAGTAGACCCTAGTTAAGTTGCAACTGCCTTAAGCTTGCTCAGCAGGCCTCAGTGAGACCTTGTTCATTAGACCCTAGTTAAGTTGCAACTGCCTAAAGCTTGCTCAGCAGGCCAAAGTGAGACCTTGTTCAGTAGACCCTAGTTAAGTTGCAACTGCCTAAAGCTTGCTCAGCAAGCCTCAGAGATACCTTGTTCAGTGTAGACCCTTCTAAAGCTTTAACTGCTTAAAGCGCTGCTCAGCAGGCCTCAGCGAGAGCTTGTCCAGTAGACCCTAGTTAAGTTGCAACTGCCTAAAGCTTGCTCAGCAGGCCTCAGTGAGACCTTGTTCAGTAGACCCTAGTTAAGTTGCAACTGCCTTAAGCTTGCTCAGCAGGCCTTAGTGAGACCTTATTCAGTAGACCCTAGTTAAGTTGCAACTGCCTTAAGCTTGCTCAGCAGGCCTCAGTGAGACCTTGTTCAGAAGACCCTAGTTAAGTTGCAACTGCCTTAAGCTTGCTCAGCAGGCCTCAGTGAGACCTTGTTCAGTAGACCCTTGTTGATTAGACCCTAGTTAAGTTGCAACTGCCTAAAGCTTGCTCAGCAGGCCTCAGTGAGACCTTGTTTAGTAGACCCTAGTTAAGTTGCAACTGCCTTAAGCTTGCTCAGCAGGCCTCAGTGAGACCTTGTTCAGTAGACCCTAGTTAAGTTGCAACTGCCTAAAGCTTGCTCAGCAAGCCTCAGAGATACCTTGTTCAGTGTAGACCCGCCTAAAGCTTTTACTGCTTAAAGCGCTGCTCAGCAGGCCTCAGCGAGAGCTTGTTCAGTAGACCCTAGTTAAGTTAAACTGCCTGAAGCTTGTTCATAGTGAATATGATACTACTTAAGATATACAGGTCTGAATGTTTGAATGATATATTTTTCTACAAAGCAAAATTTTGTGAAAACAGAAGCATTGTACCTGAAAAAGATTTAGCAAATACAAAATGATAGGGTAGTATGCATGATTTTTGCAAGACTGACTTGAAAAATTGGGCCTCCAGTCAGTTTGTATAATGAGTGGAAAACTTCTACTTCTAATGACATTTTTGAGTAGAGAAAAATGTCACAATGCAGGTTTAACCCTTATCATGCTGGACATGATTGATTCTGCCTTTGTGACCAGTGCAGATTAAGATCAGCCTGCACATCCATGCAGTCTGATCATGATCTGCACTGTTGGGCATTTAGTCAGTATCTTTTTGGTAAGCACCCCTTTTAACAGTTAATGGTACTGTCCAAATTGAAAGATTGACAACTTGACCCTTATCATGCTGGACACGATTTTTGTGACCAGTGTAGATCATGATCAGCCTGCACATTCTGTTTGTCATTCAGACAGTATCATTTTAGTAAGCACCCCTTTTAATAGTTAATGGTTCTGTCTAAATTAAAAGATGGGCAAGTTCATTATAGAAATTTAACAGGGTAATGGTTAGGACAGTTATAGATATATCTGTTTTGTACCATATGGCCAGCTGTATACTACCCCTTAAGGCCTGCTCAGTTGACCTCATTGAAAATATAAAATTACAGAGCTTACTCGCTTGGAAAGCTGTTTGCTACTAATACAGAGGTCATGCTTTTCATTGCTTAAAATTTTTAAATGCCTCTCTAGACATAAGAGGTCAAGGAAGAAATAATTGGTTACTTGTATGCTGGAGTATGAAATTCTTCCTTCCTTTGTTTTTAAGCTTACAATAGCATTGACCTCATTACTCCATATGCTGTATGCCGAGGTTGCAAATACTAAATTTAATATGTTTGCTTGCTTTAAGGTGATACATGTTTGCCAAAATCAGGAACAAATATCATGGTAGGAGGTAAAAAGTCGGTTACAGTAATACTGCTTAAGTTTTGGGGATAAAGAGATAATGAGTAAGAGTTAACAAAAAAATCTAATGTATTATAATGACAATGAATTTGATTTAGAGATAGAACAATTTCACCAAAATTAAAAAGACAGTCTTAGTTTATTTATGTTTCGATATATATATATATATATATATATGAAAATTATTTAACAAACAAGTTTTTTCTTTATCATGCTTAATACTGGTTATGGTTGGTAGGAAAAAAACTTGTTCTTGATTTTGAGCACTATTGTTGCTTTCAGTGCTATCTGGCAAAGTTGTTACATGATATGCTGGTACACATGTTGCTTTTATTGTAAAGGTGATAGGTAGAGCATGACAAAAATGACCTTTTTAGATCCTGCAATGTAGAGTATTTAGGGATACTGGTAAGAATAGTATATGCCATGTGGTAAGAATAGTATATGCAATGTATATACAAGTGCTAATACAGTTGTAAGTTATTACTATAACTGGAGATGTACAATGTAGAGTGAATGGTAAAGTTAAGTTAGACTTCGTATTATCATAATGAATAGCCTTTGTACAAATGTAATGAATGATGAGATTATGCTAGGTTTTGCACATATATTATGGAGTTTATGATAAGGTTATGATTGCCTTTGGTGGAAAAGAGTAATAATAAAATTATGCTAGGCTTTGTGCAAATATCAAAGGGATGGTAAGGTTATCCTAGGTTTGGAGCATTAGAGTTAATTATTGGATTATTTTAGGCTTTTTACATATATAGTGAATGATAGGGTGTTGCTAGACTTTCCAAACATGTAGTGAATGATTATAATAGTCTGGGTACGTAAAGAGGAAATGATACAGTTATATTAGGTTTTGAGCGTATACAGTCTAGAGGTGAGTAAGTGTACACTATTTTTTGTCCATGTTGTATGAAAGTGAAGAGTGAAGGTATGCTAAGCATTGAATTTAAATATTGTTTCGGATGATATACCTATGTGAAAATGTGTATTGTTACAATTCTAGGCTGGTGCTTTAGTACATATATATATGGATGGGTCAGTGTTGTTGACCCATGCTGGTGTAGAGATGGGTCAGGGGCTACACACTAAAATGATACAGGTAAGTCCCATGCTATTGTAGAAATTGGACAGGGTCTTAGTAGTTGAAACTATACAGGTAAGACCTGTTGTAATAGGAATGGGCAGTGGCTGCATACTAAAATTATAAGGTAAAGCCCATGCTGTTGTAGAAATGGGGCAGGGTATAAGTACTTGAAACTATTCAGGTAAGACCTATGCTGTTGTATGAATTGGACAGGGGCAACCTACAAAATGATGAGGTAAAATCCATGCTGTTGTAGAAATGGGGCAGGGTATAAGTACTTGAAACTATACAGGTAAAACCTATGCTGTTGTATGAATGGGACAGGAGCTACATACAAAATGATATTTTTAAAGCCCATGCTGTTGTAGAAATGGGGCAGGGTATAAGTACTTGAAACTACAATGTATACAGGTAAGACCTATGCTGTTGTATGAATAGGACAGGGGCTATATACAAAAATGATACAGGTAAGGCCCATACTGTTGTAGAAATGTGACATGGTCTAAGAACTTAAACTATACTGGTAAGACCTATGCTATTGTATGAATGGGTCTGGGGCTACATACTAAAATGATACAGGTAAAGCCCATGCTGTTGTAGAAATCGGACAGGGACTTCATACTAAAACAATAAAGGTAAGGTTGATACTGTTGTAGAAACTTGACAGGGGCTACATACTAAAATGTTACAGGTAAGAGCAATGCTATTGTAGAGATGGCAGGCAGTAGTTACATACTCAAATGGTACAATTAAGATCCTGTTGTAGAGATGGAACAGGGGCTACATATTTAAATGGTACATGTAAAATACATGCTGGTGTAGACATGGGCAGGGACTGCATACTTTAAAGAGATAAAGTCCTTGTGATATTGAAGGGGGATTTGGGCTTTATACTAAAACGATACTGGTAAGACCAATGCTATTGTAGGGCTGGGACAGGAGTAACTAAAATGATAAAGGAAGGTACATACCGACGTTAAGATGGGGCAGGTGTTTTATATTAAAATTATGGGACGGGGGCACATACTGATGAAGAGGCATGGCAGAGAATACATACTAGAATGATACAGAGAATACCTATGATGTTGTAGAGATAGAACAGGGACTACATTCATAAATGATACAGGGAAGACTCATTCTGGTGTAGAGATGGAATGGGGCTTACATGCTGAAATGATATGGGACAAAGGCTTCATACTGAGATAATACAGGTAAGACAGGTGCTGTTGTGGAGATCAGACAGGGGCAACATACTAAAATGATACAGGTTAGTGCTAAGCAAATTGTTGTGTATGCTGCAACTTAGTTAGAATTTTGAGATGTGTATGTTTACAAAAAATGTGATTTCTAACATTTTATGTGGTTTATAGAATGTACATTGACATTACAAGTTACTTTAGACAAGATAATTAAAAACATAACACAGCTCTGTTGCCAATGAAATGAAGGCTTTTTTAATCCGACGTATTATGTTTGATATAGGTTGCAAGCAGAGCTCTACGGATTCCAGCTTCGAAGATCCATACAAGTGAAGTGGGTACCAATACTGTACCTAATACATCGGCGACGGCTGCAAGTTGTGGTTCTGATCTCAATGGCATGGCAGTCATTGTAAGATATAATTATGTTAATGGTGACTTTAATGTTGTATTGAGTAATGATATACAATTCATATAATAAGGAGATGCTCCACTTTCTATTTAAATGAAGCATTATTTGCAAATTGTTGAATTCAGTATGCTTTTAGTATGTCTATCAGGTTGAAATATGATGTGGAAGAGCATGATAAAATATGGAAATATCTTTTTCCTAATTATTTCTTCCTGTTCTTTCATTTTGTTCCTTGTTTAAATAGAATGCATGCAAGACCCTCTTAGAAAGACTGGAACCAATAATGCTGGAAAATCCCAAAGGAACATGGGAGGATTGGATAAAGTCAGCATATATAAATAGGATAAGTCTTTCAGCTACTGGATTTTATAAGTAAGACATACTTTTGTTTTGTGTTTTATAAAACTGACTTGGTAGTGGAAGATATTCTTTGTAAATTGTAGTAAGTACATATATTTTGGCTATAAACTGTTAATATGTTATAAACTGTAAATAAATGATTATGCTTCAGCAAACCAGGTTTGGGTGGCTATAATTATAGGAATCACTTTGTCCCATCTGTCCTGAATTGTTTTCCTTGAATATCTCTGGAACGAATGCAGATATTACTTCGAAACAAGTTTTAAGGAACATATCACATGTTCAGATACCACGTATTATTATTTATCTTTTTGCATTCAAAAATGTCTAGTCATTGCAGTGTTGTTTTCTTTGATTATCTCTGGAATCCATACAAGTATTATTTTGAGGCTTTTAAAGATCATTACACAATTTCGCATACCAGGTTTCATAACTCTGACTGCTTTTATGCACTAAAAAAAATGTCCAGTCAGATCATTCCAGTAGTTTTCTTGAATATCTCTAGAACCAATACAGAATCTAATGTTATTTTAAAAACTTATAACAGGGTGATTGAAGCTTTACCCCTTTTGGATCAAAATTCACGTTTACAACTAAAGATATCACTTCTAGTGTCTCATACCCCTGTAAAACAGCTCTGTAAAAAAATAAGAACATTCATCATTTTTAGCTCTACTCACCCTGGCATCAGCGTCGGCGTGAGCTTTCTTGGTTAAAGTTTTTTGGCAACCTTTATTAGCTCATCTAATTTTTTGAAAAAAAAAATGATGAGTTATTGTCATCACTTGATCAGTGTCGGCGTTGCCTGGTTAAGTTTTATGTTTAGGTCAGCTTTTCTCCTAAACTATCTAAAGTATTGCTTTGAAACTTGCAACACTTGTTCACCATCAATAGCTGACCCTGTACAGCAAGAAACGTAACTCCATCCTGCTTTTTGCAAGAATTATGGCCCCTTTTGGACTTAGAAAATAACAGATTTCTTGGTTAAGTTTTATGTTTAGGTCAACTTTTCTCCTAAACTATCAAAGCTATTGCTTTGAAACTTGCAACAGTTGTTCACCATCATAAGCTGACCCTGCACATTAAGAAACATAACTCTGTCCTGCTTTTTGCAAGAATTATTGCCCCTTTTGGACTTAGAAAATCAGATTTCTTGGTTAAGTTTTATGTTTAGGTCAGCTTTTCTCATAAACTATCAAAGCTATTGCTTTAAAACTTGCAACACTTGTTTACCATCATAAGCTGACCCTGTAAAGAAAGAAACATAACTCTGTCCTGCTTTTTGCAAGAATTATGGCCCCTTTTGGACTTAGAAAATACCAGATTTCTTGGTTAAGTTTTATGTTTAGGTCAGCTTTTCTCCTAAACTATCAAAGCTATTGCTTTGAAACTTGCAACTGTTGTTCACCATCATAAGCTGACTCTGTACGTCAAGAAACATAACTCCATCCTGCTTTTTGCAAGAATTATGGCCCATTTTGGACTTAGAAAATCATGAGTAGGACAATTTTTGTGTTATAAAAAAAAAATCAGATGAGCGTCAGCACCTGCAAGGCGGTGCTCTTGTTTTTCTTTGTTACTATTGCTTATATCTTACTGTAACTTCACATTAACATTGTTCAGCATACAAACAAGTATGTGCAGGGGCTGGGTCCATTATACCCAAGGTCAAGGTCACCAAGGTGTCATACTTAGGTTAATTTTAAGGTTAAAGTTTTTCGGCAACCTTTGTTTTTCTGTCATATGTTAGGTACTATTGCTTATATCTTACTGTAACTTCACATAAACATTGTCCAGCATACAAACAAAGTATGTGCAGGGGCTGGGCCTATTATACATAAGGTCAAGGTCACCAAGGTGTTATACTTGGGTTATTTTTAAGGTTAAAGTTTTTTGGCAACCTTTGTTTTTCTGTCATATCTTTGTTACTATTGCTTATATCTTATTGTAACTTTACATAAACATTGTCCAGCATACAAACAAAGTATGTGCAGGGGCTGGGCCCATTATACCCTAGGTCAAGGTCACCAAGTTGTTATACTTGGAACTATTTTCATGTTAAACTTTTTTGAAAGCTTCGTTTATAGACATATCTTTGGTACTTTAAAAGATAATGACTTCAAATAAAAAATATTTCTTTATAATCATCATCTGTAGTAGTAGGGTCTTTTTATATCATGGTGTGTCTTCCTTTTAAAGTAGAGGTCTCTTATTGAGACATAATTCATTTTACTGTCAAATCGTGGAGCGCGCTGTCTTACGGACAGCTCTTATTTTAGTTGTAATTATCTCAAGTGTAAATTGTTGCAATGCTATGACGAGGTGAGGTATGAAAATTATTATGGAGAAAATACTTGAATTGTTTGTCACTGTTATGCCTTATGCCTTGTAATCTGTAAAAAGATCCTTTGGTAGCATGGAATGCAACAAACCAAACAAAAATAATAGCAGACTTGTTTGACTGAGTCTGTTATTGATAGGCATGGAAAATTCAACACCGATGACATCCAGTAGCACTAAGATTGTATGGACATTGGAGACCTGAATCTGTCAGTTTTCTGTAAGATATACATGTCATTTTTGTAGAACTCCTGGAATAGGATATGATTTTAACACTGGGAAAGGACGACCATTCAATTACTTTACAAGTGGAGTAGCTTGTTCAGAGGTTGAGATAGACTGTCTAACTGGAGACCATCAGGTTATATAACTGTTTTTATTACATTGATATAAATCAGTCGGTAGTTTGAGAAATAGACTGGTCTATAGTTCAACACAGGTTTGCAGGTCTTGAGTAAAATAAAATGAGAGAAAAATACTTCTGAAGGATTTCTAAATGTCAGTAAGATAAAAGTGGTTGGTATTTAAGTAACAGTGTTTAGGAATCAGAAAACAGTACCATAAAAAACTATAAAAAGAAAGAGAAGTTTATAATTTTGTAAGTTGTCAGGTTATCAAGGAGACTGTGCAGTTAATACCAGTGCAATCGATTTGGAAGTACCAGAATTTAATATACATGTAAAATATCATAGTCATTTTCATTTTGCTATATATCTGTATTGACATATTTCAGAAATTCATTGTTTCTATTGAAATTTTCTTTTTTTAAACCACTTTAAAGGATCAAACTTCATCTGTAGAACTTTGTTTCTCATTTCTCATTGAAACTGTTTTAGGTTAAGAACACTAACTTTGCAGTAAGGCTTTCTGGGAGTCCCCCAAAATATTATAGAAACTAAAGTAAGGGGTGTATTCTTATAATCATGTATTTGTTTCTGCATGTAGGCATTATAATCATGCATTTGTTTGTACATGTAGATACTGTAATCATGTATTTGTTTGTACATGTAGGTGCTAAGAACTGATATAGTGATGGATGTTGGAGTCAGTCTGAATCCTGCAATAGATATTGGACAGATAGAAGGAGGCTTTACTCAGGTACTTATTTTGAAGTATATTCACAGTGTGCAACTTAGTTAAATAGTTTTTACAATAAAAAGCAGAGGTTTATTCAGGAACACTGGTGATAGTCTAAAGTTTTTCTATTTGCAAATGACACTGCAATATACTTGTCACTTACATCTGTCAGATAATTTAATACCCTCCAAAATAGCTTAAAACATTACAAAAGTGAGAGTTGGACTGGGATATGGAATTCAATCCCTCCAAGTGTATAATTATCTGCATCACAAGGAAAAAACGTCTTATTCCATAACAATACTGACTGGATAACATACTGCTGGAATCTGTTACCTCAGTAAAATACCTTGGTGTGAATATTTTGAATGATCTTTTGCAGGATGACCACATTGATGACCTAATTAAGTTCATACAATTAACAATCCTTGTGGCAAGGCATACAAACTGGCCTATATATAATTGACCTTGACCTTCAACTTCAAACTTAAAACCTTAACATCTGTTTGTCCGTCCGTACCAAACCAGATTGCCTACAGCCCACACTAATGATTTGATTTAGTTTGTACTAACATTGACCATCATATGACCTTTACCTTCAACTTAAACCCTGAATAAGCAACATTTTTGGTCCTACAGCCCACATAAATGACCCAATTTTGTTCATACTCGCACTCAAAAATTCTTGTGGCAAGAAGTGCAAAGTGACCTATATAAAGATGACCTTGACCCTCGTAAGACCTACATCTTTAAACTTAAAACCTTAATAACATTTTTTGGTCTTACAGCTCACATAAATGACCAAATTTAGTAATAACAACAGTTTGGGTCATAATGATTGTAACTGGCTACTATTCAGGATTGAAATTAAACTACCAAGATGACCTTGACTCTCATCTGTCCATAGGAACCATATTGCCTACAGCCCATATTAATGACTTGATTTAGTTCATACCTACACTCAATTATTCTTGTGGCAAGACCTACAGAGTGACCTACACAGAGAAGAACTTGACCCCCATATGACTTCACCTTCAAACTTATAATCTTAAACAACAATTTTACATCCCAGAAAAATGACCCAATTTATTTCATACTCACATTCAACAAACCTTGTGGAAAGACCTATAAACTGACTTATAAATAAATGACCTTGACTCTCACATGACCTTCACCTTCATACTTTAAACCTTAATAAACAACATTTTTGGTCCTACATCCCATGTAATGACCCACTTTAGTTCATATTCTTACTCAACAAACCTTGTTGCAAAACCTACAAACTGATCTACATATAAATGATCTTGACCCTCACATGACCTTTACACTTAAAACCTTAATAAACAAAATTTTTGGACCTACAGCCCATATAATGACCCAATTTAGTTCATCCTCACATTCAACAGACCTTGTGGCAGGATCTACAAACTTACCTATATATAGATGACCCTGACCTTCATTAAATCTAAAAAACATCATATTTGGTCATACATTCTGGGGCATGACTTTTTGTTGATCAAATTTAATTTTCCTGTCCTGGTTGCCCAACTAAGGTAGAGTTATTTTAGCATAGTTATGTATAAACTTGATAAACTTACTTTTCCTGTAGAGTGATGTGAATACAAGTCTTATTGTAATTTATTTGTCGAAGATTTGCCTTGATTGATTTTTATTAAGTGGAAAATCATTCAATATGCAATATTGCAAACTAATGATAACTTCCTTTTGTATATTGTGGTTGGTTACAAGCAAACAAGACAGAGCAGAAATAAATGAGTTTGAAAGGTACACACTACTCTGTAACATGCATTTTAGTTCAGACTGTTGAAACATTTCAGCATCTTTCAGTAGCAAATGTAATACTAGAAGTTATACAGAAATCATTTTTTTAAGAAATAGCCTTTATTTTAAAACTTGCAGAGTAAAGGTGGAGTGTGTGTGTGTATTTGCACGTGTTCGACACTGTAGAACCAGTAGGTTTGATTCTGATATTATTTTGCTACTATTTTGATGAAGTTATTTTTGTTACTTTTTGTTGCTAGGGTTACGGCTTGATGATGATGGAGCAACAAAAGATCTCCCCCAAAGGTATTCTGTATACACGAGGACCTGGCAACTATAAGATACCTGGTTTTGGCGATATACCTGTACAGTTCAATGTTACCTTGCTCAAAGGCAGTGTCAACGAAAAGGCTGTTTATTCTTCAAAGGTATTACAATTTGTCATAAATTTGGATCAGTTAAGTTATATGCTGGTCAGAAAATAAGCATAGTAAGACACACAGAACATTCAGATGAACTTGAACTAGAATTGAAGTTAAGAAGCCCAATTTCCAGGGTCTGTATACTCGATGCATTAAGTAAGTGTGCAGTATTAAGCAGCCAGCCAAGGGAGTAATGCAGTCTGGCTGCTGAAGGAAGGTGGCTTTATTGGTTTGAACCCAGCCAACATTCGTGTAAAAGCTATTTCTCAGAGATATGAAATATCTTACTTTGCATTCAGGTGCCAACAGCCTATATCCAGGTGCCCACGTAGCTCCTAAAAATGTCAATAGGCTCACGTGTTGTCTTATGTGCAGTAATAAATACATCTAGAGTAAGACAAGATGACTTTAGTTTGCCAGAGAGATATTTATAAAATTCAGTAAAACAAAGAATTAATAAATAGCATTTATTGAAAAAAAAATGAAAACAAGAAACAAGTATTTTTTCATTGGCGTGTAAATTTTTGGTGTTTTTGTCTGTCTTATTATTGGTTAAATGCAGTTTAGACATCCTCTGTCTTGTATATTTTAGGCTATTGGAGAACCGCCTCTTTTTCTATCATCATCAGTTTTTTTTGCTGCCAAGGACGCCATAGCGTCAGCACGTGCGGATGCTGGACATCATGGGAATTTTATACTTCCTAGTCCAGCCACTCCAGAACGTGTAAGGATGGCATGTGAAGATCAGTTCACAGATCTGGTACAGTATATACTGCTTTTATATCATTTAACTAGTATTTTAGTTTATGATATTTGAGCCGCACCATGAGAAAACCAACATGGTGCATTTGCGATCAGCATGAATCCAGACCAGCCCGCGCATCCGCACAGAGTGGTCAGGATCAATGCTGTTCGCTTTAAAAGCCTTTTGCAATTAGAGAAACCGTTAGCAAACAGCATGGATCCTGACCAGACTGCATGGATGCACAGGCTGGTCTGGATCCATGCTGGTCGCAAGTGCACTATGTTGGTTTTCCCATGGTGCGGCTCATTTATGTAATACGGTATGATTTTAATCCATGAAAAATCTTCGGTAGCAACTTTATATTATGTTTGTTGTGGATGTACACACATCAAGAAACATGTACATGTATTTTATGTTTACTTTTCATACAATCATATGTGTTGTGGCAAGTAAGTAAGCAGCAAGCATTTATAATTTCAGTTCCCAAAGGCCAAAGAAGGCACCTTCACTCCATGGTTTGTTGAGTTGTAGATCCAGCTGCAGCTAGTGATACTTTAATAACATATAAACCGCAGCAGCTGTGTCCGCATCAGTTGAAATACTCCCTATGTGATCACCTACGCAAAGTTGCAGTTTGCAGCTAATTGGTGCAAAGGGTTGTATATGTTCTAAATTCAGTTGCTTAACCATTTAACTGTTTATCACTTCTGTGATACATTTGAGATTGACCTTCCGAAGAATTGTACAGATGTTGATACAGGGCATTATGTGATTCCAGTATTTTTGTTGGTTTTGTTTAGTACCCTGTCATAGTATTATTATTGTTATAATATAGTTCATGTTTTTTATGTAATTCTGCTTAATTGCTCAAGTACCAGTCATGAAAAAGGGCTTATTAGTTAATTTTTGACACAGCACCATGTAAAAATGCTTGTAATGCATTTGGTTGTATTTGTCTTTCTGTTCCAACTCATCAGCTGTTTTTATTGTTATCTGAGTTATAGCTACTCGATATTTTGTTAGGTCTGAAGTTATTTTTGTAGTAGGTTGTCATTATGTCTGAAAGAATATGTTTAATTTTTCTATAGTTTGATATATAAAGGTATATCACACATGTGTTAAAATTGTTAGTTCAAACAAAAATCGAATTTTCATTGGAATGTATTGTCACATCTAATGACAAGTTCTTGTTAATCTGTTTTATTTCTTTTGGGCAAATGTTTAGACAAGGTTTGTAAATTTAGCAAGACAAAGCACATTTCCTGAAAGCTAGGCTCTGAAATTGATATTATGCATTATAACTACATGTAGGTAAATATTATACCAAGATTTGTGATATTATGGTGTTATTCATTCTAGAATTTGATATAAATATTCAGAGGGTATATATTGGGTCTGGTATTGCAGATTGGATATTAACTTTCATTGATAATCGGACATTATATTATCCAGAAAAGGATAGCACTAAGCAGTGTATACTATTACAATGACTTTATACCATATAGCTATGCTACTTGGAAAAAACATTTAATTAAGAAAATTCAATTACTGCTGCTTTCAGTACTTCTCATCCAGTAATTTACTGGATGGGAGGAGACTTATTGCAGGGCATCAGTCAATTAATATTGCTGTCACAGCTATGAAGGATAATATTTTGTGGGCATTTTGCATTTGTTAAGTAGCAAATAAAATGTTACACATAACAATTTAATATTATGATATCAATTTCTTTAGTAACCTGTTTAAAAACATGAACTGTTGTTAAACAATATGTCATGAAGATTGACAGAATTTAAGACATTGATAACAAATACAATGTAATTAGAATGTAACAAAACTCTTGAAGCATGAATGCTTCTGCTATACAATTGTTTGTTAATTAATGTCTTCATGTCTTCATGTCTTCATGATGAAAAAGTGTAAAGCAGAACCATGTTTTAAAGAACATTATATTACTTGTAGGAACAGACAGTAGTGCAGTAGTTTTTTTAGACGTTAACAGTTATAAAAGCAGTCATCTAGTCTGTGTGTTTCCATGTTTTCAATTAAATGTTTAGTTAATTACATAACATGAAAATGAAAAGCTCAGGACAAATGTAAAGTAATTTAAATATGTTTATATGTTTAATCTAGCTATTTATGAAAATGGTAAATCTTGCTTGGAGAAATATAACTCCAGTATGATGTATTTTAGCAATATGGAAGTTTTGAAAAATTATTGTTTTAAATTGCAAAGTTTAAAATGAGTAGAAATTAATGTTTAAAAATGGCAAAATTGTTTTTTCAAAGCATGTCCATGAAGATCCTCACAAAATAAGTTGATAAATTTATGCTGGGTGATTATAACTGTTGATGTTCAGTAGAAAAACATAATTGAGCTGCGCCATGAGAAAACCAACATAGTGGCTTTGCGACCAGCATGGATCCAGACCAGCCTGTGCATCTGCGCAGTCTGGTCAGGATCCATGCTGTTCGCTTTCAAAGCCTATTGCAATTAGAGAAACCATTAGCGAACAGCATGGATCCTGACCAGACTGCGCGGATGCACAGGCTAGTCTCGAGCCATGCTAGTCGCAAAGCCACTATGTTGGTTTTCTCATGGCGTGGCTCATATGATATTGTGGTGTTCAATTAAATAAAAATAGCTTGCAAGTCAGCACAATTATGATATTTATTATGACATTGTTGGAAATATTTATTTGTAATGAAATGTGTAATTGTGAAGGATTGATTTCAAATTTTGAGGTATACATTAGACAATGAAATTATTAATTATAAATGAAGTTATTAAGCTACTATTTATGCTATAAGGCACAACGATATTTTATATTGTTATTACATTGTACTATCCTTATAGGGTATAATATTGTTATTCCACTCAGTGCAAAGTTATTATTAGTCATTATAATCTGAAATATGAAAAGCGGTCGGAAACAGGGAAATTTAATGTATCTATTAAATAGACTCGAGGATTTTAAAATGCCTCATCCATATGACTTCATTTTAAGACTTGCAACTTGCCTTCAAATATTTTGAATCATTAAATCTGATCGATATGGTGGTTTCTTTGGCAATACATGTACTTGCCACCTATGAACTTATAGCTCATGCTGTTTACATGTTGCGTCATACAAAATTCACAGCACGTTTTGCAAATATTATTTGAAACCGATTACAGTCCGGTAATATCAATCATCCAGTTTTATGGGGAGAGCAACCGAAATTATACTGGATAAGGTGTGGCTTTAGGGATTCACGATTGACATCGTCAAGGGAACAGCTTAAATTATGTTAGCGTCACCAACTTTGGCGTTTTGTAATGAACAAGTCTTCTTTTCTATGAAAAAAAACTTGTTTGATTATGTATGTTTTAACAGTGTAACTATTTAAACGGATCTTTGGTATTCTTCCCGATGACGGCAATCGAGTATTTATATATTCAAATATGAGCATCAGGAGGGATGGTCAAGCTTCGTTTAGCTTAGGAAAATTTCCCCATTTTAGCTCAACTATTCGAAGAATATGGAGAGTTGTACTACTCACTCCGTCGTCGGCGTTGGATAAAGTTTTATAAAATTGTAATATCTTGTATACCATCGAAGATATTTACATCCAACTTGGAACACTTGTTTAGTATAACAGTCTCTGCCTGAAGGCAAAAGTATATACCTCTTTGTCAGTATTTTGGCTGAATTATGACCTGTTTTGGATTTGTAATTGGTTCAGATTTCGTACAAGTCCATGTTTTGTAAAAACTATTTGACATGTGGCTTTAAAACTTTGAACACTTGTTTATTAGAACAGTCTCTACCTGTAGGCAAGAGTACATAACTCTGTCAGTTATTTTGGCTGAATTATGGCCCTTTTTGGACTTGGAAATTGGTTCAGTTTTCGTACAAGTTAATGTTTTGTCAAAACTATTTGACATGTGGCTTTGAAACTTTGAACACTTGTTTATCATCATGATCTCCATCTGTAGGCAAGAATACATAACTCTGTCAACTATTTTGGTTGAATTATGGCCCATTTTGGACTATGGCCCTTTTTGAAAATTTTTCATAACAGTCCATATTTTGCCTACCCTGTTTGTCATATGGCTTTGAAACTTTGACCACTTGTTTACCATCAAAATCTACATATGGAGGCATGACTACATAACTAGGACTAGGACTTTAACTCAGTTATGGCCCTTTTTTGACATAGAAATTTGTTAAGTTTCACATACCATTCCATATTTTGTCTAAACTGTTAGATATATGACTGAAACACTTGAACACTTGCTTACCTTCATGGTCACAAATTGCCATACATGTATAGTGCAACGCTTATCCAGTTCCACAAATACAGGTACATTGTCTTATTTATTTTTCTTCTTTTGTATGAAAATCTCTGGTAACATTTTGACCCCATACTACCATCAATTCTTCGAATATTGGAGCGCGCTGTCAACAGACAGCTCTTGTTTTATGCATATTCTCAAAATATATGCATTATGAAAATCTTATTGGATCAAGTCTTTCAAGTACTTAGATTAGGGGTTTGTAAACTCCTTAAATGCAAGCTTAAGCATTTCATAGGTTCATTCCATCCTTTATGAGGATGGAGAGCGAGTGTAAACCAGTGAACTCGCATATATATTTTATAAGGGAGAGAAATATTTTGTAGTACCATTATACCATTATGTATTAAATAGATTACATATTACAAATAAAATGTATGAAATCATTATTTTGTCTGCTATTGCTTTGTTGTCAGGTAATAGGTAAATTTCTGTTTCCGCATAATTTATGGCTTGATAGTTAAAAATTATAAATAGCAGAAACATGTTTTAAACACCCGTTAAATACATCATTTATGTTCCGATATGCCCAGTATGTGAAATAGTAGACATAGTACCGTAGCAATATTTCATGGTTGTTAAATCTGATTTTGTTTATTTAATTATTAGCGTCTGTCGGACATTGAGGCCGTTGTAGCTGGTGTAACACCGAACATTCCACAAAATGAATTTCTTATAAGCCATTTCCATACAGTATAAACCAAAAAGCTAAGCAGAATTTAGAATCTATGCAAGTACCTGGTAGGTCACTGTACACAGCCAGTGATATCACGATTTTTAACGCGCAGAAATCAGCAGGCAACCATGATTGTAAGCGCTGTTATTGCCGTTGGGATGTACGCGGTATCGTGTTTTATTAAGTCTACACACTAGTGCCACGCTGTGTGTCTCCGGTTCATGGTACCGCTGGCGTTGTTACTCGTTACACCTGCTGCTATGCATGCAACATCATTAGGAGTGATGAAAGTATCGCAGAGTTGTATGAATTTGTAGTAGTAACTAATTCTGAAGGAAGTAGTTGATCAACCGGAAAAGTCTTCGTTTGTCTGAAACGACCTTTTCACGTCGTAAAACGTCTCTTGAGGACCATTGCTTCAAGCAGTTAGTAAAGACACCAGCAGCTGTATTCCATTACCACAGATATGAATAATCTTTAAAGTAGAACCATTGTGAAGTAGATTATTCCCCATGTATAGTTATGACCTATTTCTGTCGATGACTTGTGCCTTCTCTGCGACATCTATGCGCTGGGGAAGTGAGAGAAACCAATGCCTAGTGTCTACAACGATTTTGAACCGACATTATTATTGATTAGCATGTATTATTAAAAACGAAATAACTGTCGAGATATTTGTGCCATGCCAATTTGTTGAAATTACTCGTGAGACAGTATTACTGCTATTACCTCATACTCCAAATGCGCATCTGTTGTAAAACAAAAAAAAAAATATGGAACACCTCTTTCTGAAACATGTAAGTTTGGCGTTGTTGTTTCCTCATTTGTGGCATTATATACTCTGTAATACTTCACTGCACAATCAGTACTGGAACTTTTATGTTTATTTGTCATTTTGTTTTATTTATTTTGTGATTATGTGAAGAACATAAACTTTACAATGTTAAAGAGTATTTAGTCAAACAGGGCTTTGCTTGAAAATGAGTAGTCTGTTGCAGATTATATATAGCTGTTGATCATGCCACCATCCACAGGTAATATTACTCCATTTATCATAGCAGATTTCTCACTCAGCAGGTATATTGTGGCATTCACAATGTCTTCTATCTCTGAAAATTATAAAAAGTTAGTTTATGCTGCCGTCAAATTCACGTATCTAGAAACGTACATTCATTAAACCAATAATGTCATATATCCGAACAAGTGTAGTAATGTGATATACTTTTGTTCCGGGCATTTGCGAAATGTTCTACTAATGTTCGTGAAACTTGGGATATGAAGGGGCCAGCGTTAGACTGGTATACTCTAGCATTTCTTATAAACATGTCCGATATTGAAATATGCGTCGATATAAACTTTTCTGAGATAAAACATTTTTATTCGTGTATATATAGAGGCTGTAATATTTGTATATTCTTGCAGCGCTTACATTGCTCCTTCGTGAGCAATACCTATAAATATGTTTTCAGGTATGTTGCTGTTTACATTTGTTTGACTGTTACTGTTGTTACCAATCAAAATGCATTTGAAAGGCAACCACAGCAACAGTTCGGCAAATTGATAACAGATGATGCTGCTCAGACGTTTCATAGGGAGAGGGTAATTGTAATAAAACCGATATAATAGGAGACTGTGAAGGGTTACACCCCGAAGACAGAAACAGACGACACGGGCAATAAGCAGGTGACCGAGTTATAACGGTCAGTACCATTAGGATTGGATCATATAAAATGCGTTGCGGCTAGCCAATTTCATACAACGGATTGACCATTACCTCAATGTATCCACCTTTAATTGATAATCCGAACTGTTTGGTAAAATTTTAAATATGTTTACTTTAAAATAACTTCTCTCATAATCTGTAGTCAAATAGTTTAAAATATCGTTGTCATGAATTTATTCGAAACGTTTGAGGGTTAACGTGTGTAAAATTCGAATGATCTTACAATTTTAATAATGCTCATTTTAATGCTTGAAAAGGATTTGAAAATTTCCAGGACTTCCCTTTTTGCATGCTTCGTCTGTAAATCTAACACGATGTGAATTAATGTGATTTAATTATTACAAACAATCCCAAAAATATCATTTCAGTCGCCAAACCTCTGTCAAGTGTATAAGAGAAACACTAAATTTTGTTGAAATAAAAAATCAAATTAAATAAACATCGTTTGAGAAATATCAGTAACAGAACAAATTCAATAAAATACACACTTTTGTAGCAAAAAAAAACAAAAAAAAAAAAAAACAAAGACAAATATCAAACAGGGAATGCCATGTACCAAAAACGCAGCCTCCCCAAAACGAAACCCACAGCACGCAGACAAGCCATACTGTTTTGAAAATAACAAACTGTGCAACCATGTTGCTTGGCAATGAATATGAATGTAATAAACCTGCAAAACGGCGAACTGGTATTCTTGCAAGTGCAGCAGCCTTTATTTCTGGGTCGCTCCAACCTGATTTCCCCATCTCGGTCAACACCACTGTCGGATTGACACTGTTTACTCGAATCTAGAACAATTTGGGTTTTTTTATTATAGAAAAGCATAATTCTTGGCATGCAGTTACCATGCTATGACTCCTTACGGCAATTAAATGGTATTTTCGACAGAAGAAATATCTTAACAGCAACGGTTTGAAAAAATAACTAGCGTATTCTCCTTCTCGTATGTCTTTGAAAATATTGCATTGACAGGCTGATACTATGATGAGAACAACAATACACTAAATTCGTATGAGTAAAATAAGTGTTGTTTTTTTTTAAATCGATTTGCGTCAAACTGAATTTCGAATTGAGGTTTGTTATAAATCTCGTAACAACAAGAACACACAGACTAACCTTTTCTGGTCCGAGTTCGTGTGCCAACGACATAGTAAGCATGTTTAGGGCAGCCTTTGACGAACCGTAGCAAGATCGGTTATTTGCTGCACGTATACCAGAAATACTCGATATGTTTACGACAGCTCCACCCGTCCCCCGTGACGCCATTCCTTGCGTAACAACCTGCATTATTTTACTTTGTACGGATAACCTTACACATGTAGTAAATAAAGTATGTATGCACGATTCCCCATCTGAAGCAATACTGCAAGTTTAGTTTTTATCTATAAAATATGACTTTCATTTATAACTAATAATCAGTTTCTTATTACCTTAAAATGAGGTGATTAATTTTGAACTTTATCTTGGAAGAAAGTTTACAATGTAACAAGAAAAGCAGATACCCGCTCAGTGGACGACAGCGGTTGTAGATTCTTATCCACACTCGTTTTAGGTCTGTTCTACGTGCATCTGTGATACTGACACATCATGAGTCGCAAAAATGTGTACAACAGTGCTCTATTTATGTCTCCCACCAGATAGTGGTGTGGGAGATATATTGATTTACTGCTGTCCGTGTGTGTGTCTGTCAGTCACAAATCTTGTCCGCGCTCTAAGTTGAACAGTTCTCACCCGATCTTCACTAAACTTTAACAAAATGTGTTTACCAATAAGTCCACGGCCAAGCTCGATAACAAGCCAAATCGCCCCAGACACTTAAGAATTATGGCCCTTGAATTACCGAAAGTTGGCCTTTTACTCTTGTCCGCGCTCTAAGTTGAACAACTCTTATCCGATCTTCACCAGACTTTTACAAAATGTGTTTACCAACATGTCCTCGGCCAAGTTCGATAACGAGCCAAATCGCTCCAGGCACTTCAGAATTACGGCCCTTGAAATACTGAAAATCGCTCTGTACAAACTTGTCCGCATTCTATGTTGAACATTTCTCATCCAATCTTCACCAAACATGAACAAAATGGGTTTGCCTCGGCCAGGTTCGATAACTAGCCAAATCGGTTCAGACACTTCAGAATTATGGCCCTTGAATTACCGAAAATCACTCTGTACACAGATGCCAGTGATACATGTATTGGTGCAAGACTGACTGAGATACATAACTATTTCAGATGATTAGGCAGTTGTGTGAGACATGCGCTTTTCTCAAAAGCAGCTCTAGTTTTTTTTTCATTTTCATGCAGTTTTCTTACTTATGCATCTATATTGACACAGCGCTCATTCCAGAAGATATAGAACAACTGCCATTAAGACTAACATACCTGTGTAATATTAAACGCTGCCCGGAAATTTATGTTGTGTTGCCTGAAACACGAAATAACAAAACAGAATATAACTTCAGACGGTTAATTGTTACAAAATATAAAAGGAAAAGTAGAATATACTTTGTTCGTGATTAACGATGTGATGAAAAGTTACTGGGATCTAGGTCTCTCATCTATATAGAAGTAAATGGCAAAACTTACTCGTCTAATTCTTCCTTTGTAACTTCAAAGAACGGAGTTCTTTTTATAACAGCAGCATTATTTACTAGCAGATCAATTGGTCCAATATCTTCAATAATTTTTCTTGTGATATCCCAGTCTGATATATCTAGCAGCCTTGTTTCAATTGAGGGTACCTATTTAAAATAGAGGATTTACCTTGGCAGTATGGAATTAAAAGCATACCATGTCCATTTGTCAAACGAAATAGAATCAGCAAAAAACTTAGTAAAAGTGCTGTAGTGTAACTGTGGTATGTTGGTAAAAATTACTAAATTTTATTACTCCATATACATGCTTAACTACACAAAACAATACACCAGTCAAACTGTGTGGGGAAGAGGGGTGTGTGTGTGGGGGGGGGGGGGGGGGGGGATACTACGTTAAATATATGTCAGCAAGGAATTATTCCTTGATGGAACTGTTTTTTTTTTTAAAAAGACGACCTGATCGTTTTAGGCGTATTCAATAAGAACAGAGTTAACACAGAATCATACTTCTTGTTTCAAGTTGTCTAAGTCTGACTGTGTTCTGCTTATCCCGTACACCTTTGCTCCCAGGTTATCTAGTTTCACTGCAATTGCTCTTCCGATACCTGTTTTTAATACAAATATTTACAAGTTGTAAACACAGACAGTATTGACAATAACAAAACTATCAATCGACTAAGTTTGGATTTAATGCAGAGTACGATCGTTCTTCAACTTACAAAAGATGGTTAAAGTTTTGTGTGCAACTTTCAATCAGTATCTCAGAAACAAACCAATATATTAAACTAAAACTTCATACAAGACTTTCCAGTCATCAAACAATATAACTAAGTTGGTCAAACTGTTTGTTGGATTTAATGTAAATTATAGACCTTTGATATAGAAAATATAGTTAAAGTTTTGCATGCAACTAACTACCAATGATACATATATAGAATTGAAACTTTACAGAAAGTCTCCTAGTTCTTATATCTACTTACATAATCTTCTTTGAACGGTTCTTTTTGGATAAGAAACTTTGGTCTGCGCGCAATTAGCTGTCAAGCGTTACACAATGTTTCAAAATCAATAGGAATACATGTCCTAACACATCCAAGTCAGAGAACTCTTCAACTTGTGTCTTTTTAGTTACAATACATTGTTAAATTACCGAGATCGAATTCATGACCCGCGATCTGGAAATCTGCGCTCTCCCTGTTGAGCTAAGCGGGCGGGCTAGAGTGAAGAATAAATATCACAACACAAGAGAGTTTATCTGAAAGGAGTAACTACACTTAATTAATTAAAAGCACACTAGAATATATCTATATTGAATTTTCGATAGATTCCGCCCCACCAGACAACAAATATGTACAAAAATGTACCTGATGTTAATAGTTATAGAATAAATAATCAGCATCAACGACTCTCATAAAATAAATTCCAATCCTTGCTGTAAAATAAGTTCAGAAAGTGCAAATAATTCAAAACTGTGAAGTACTGTGTGCCTTACTGGTAGTTATATCTTTTCTTACCTTTGCCAGCACCGGTAACAAGAGCTCGTTTGTCTTTGAATTCTTTATATTCCATCTTACATTTTTTTCTGTAGCTCTGAAATTCAAACGAAATTTACATGTAATACTAAAATCAGTGCTTACATCCAAATACCACATGAAAGCAAACCTGCGCCACGAGTGCTAAAGAAAAAGGTTATTTCACAGAGATGTTTATTTTTCTTGACATGCTAGTGAATGAATTACCCTACTTTATGATGTGCAATAGCATATTCATCTCGCTGTACTAATACCACTGTATCTAATATTGTGATATACCGTAGTGTTAAAAAGTTAACCTAATTTCATTATTCGTTATCTTGTTAACATTTTATACACCCGAAGGTTTATTTAGGCATGCAACACTAGCATTCATTTATCTCAAGTATATTACAAGGTAAAACTTAAGGGTGGTGGTTATCGCCGAAATTAGTAAATATACAACCCATGGATTGTGCAGTGCATTTTAACGATGTCTAGTCTAAAATTTCAGCCCATATTCAGTAACTTCTCAGTAACTTCTCATTCAATTCATTGTACATGAATTAAGATACCATTTAATACAAACCTTCATTCCATTTATTTGTACCCGAAACGTTACATTAAACAAGAGATCACAGAGTGATCTTGGCGCCCACCAATGTGCCATTTTTGAGTGTTCCAAATTTCAAGACTTACTGACTAGCTCAAGGTCAAATTTCATTTCCGTACACAACACTGTGCATGTGGTCCAAATTCGAAAGCTGTAGCTTGAGAAATGTGAAAGTAGGTCATTAGATCAATCTTAAGGTCAAAGTTTAATTCGGTACACAAAACTATGCAAGTGGTCCAAATTTGAAGGCTGTAGCTTGAGAAATGTGAAAGTAGGTCACTAAGTCAAAATCAAGGTCAAATTTCACTTCAGAAACAAATCTATGCATGTAGTCCAAAATTGAAGCCTGTACCTTCAAAAATGTGAAAGTAGGTCACTAGGTCAATGTAAAGGTCAAAGTTTGTTTTGGTACACAATCCTATTCATGTGGTCTAAATTTGAAGCCTGTAGCTACAGAAATGTGAAAGTAGGTCACTAGGTCAATCTTAAGGTCAAAGTTCATTTCGGTACACAAAACTATGCAAGTGGTCCAAATTTGAAGGCTGTAGCTTGAGAAATGTGAAAGTAGGTCACTAGGTCAAAATCAAGGTCAAATTTTATTTTGGAATACAGAACTATGCATGTGGTCCAAATTTGAAGCCTGTACCTTCAAAAATGTGAAAGTAGGTCACTAGGTCAATGTAAAGGTTAAAGTTTGTTTCGGTACATAAAACCATGCATGTGGTCCAAATTTGAAGGCTGTAGCTTGAGAAATGTGAAAGTAGGTCACTGGGTCAAAATCAATGTCAAATTTCATTTCGGAACACGAAATTATGCATGTGGTCCAAATTTGAAGCCTGTACCTTCAAAAATGTGAAAGTAGGTCACTAGGTCAATGTCAAGGTCAAAGTTTATATCAGTGCACAAAACTATGCATGTGGTCCAAATTTGAAGGTTGTAGCTACAGAAATGTGAAAGTAGGTCACAAGGTCAAAATCAAGGTCAACTCATGTCAAGGTTCATCTTGCCACTCAAAACCATACATGTGGTCCAAATTTGAATGTTGTAGGTTATTGACAAGAAGTTTTTAAAAGCTTTTCCCTATATAAGTCTATATGAACCATGTGACCCCAGGGCGGGGCCATATTTGACCCTAGGGGGATAATTTTAACAAACTTGGTAGAGAACCACCAGGCGATGCTACATTACAATATCAAAGCCCTAGGCTTTGTGGTTTGGACAAGAAGATTTTCAAAGTTTTTCCCTATATAAGTCTATGTAAACCATGTGACCCCTGGGGCGGGGCCATATTTGACCCTAGGGGGATAATTTGAACAATCTTAGTAGAAGACCACTAGATGATGTCACATACAAAATATCAAAGCCCTAGGCCCTGTGGTTTTGGACAAGAGGTTTTTCAAAGTTTTTCCCTATATAAGTCTATATAAACCATGTGACCCCCGTGCAGGGCCATATTAGACCCCAGGGAAATAATTTCAATCATCTTGGTAGAGGACCACTAGATGATGCTTCATACCAAATATCAAAGCCCTAGGCTCTGTGGTTTTGGCCAAGAAGGTTTTCAAAGTTTTTCCCTATATAAATCTATGTAAATTATAGAAATAAACAAAGGGTCATAACTTACTAAAATTTGTTGAACCATTCTGATTTTCAGGGGGACACAACTAGGGTACCAATACATCATTCTGACAAAGTTTGGTCAAAATCCCCCTGGTAGTTTCTGAGGAGATGCGATAACGAGAAATTGTTAACGGAAGGACGGACGGACGGACGGACGGACGGAAGGACGCCGGACCGCGGACGCAGAGTGATTTGAATAGCCCACCATCTGATGATGGTGGGCTAAAAAACTTGTTGCGATGCACCGAAATGTGAAACCGTCCGACAAGTCATAGTGTAAAATGAGATGAATCATTAAAATTAGACGCAATCTAATACATTTTGAAACCGCGTAGTTAAAACAGTGACATATTGAATGGTGTGCGAAATCAAGTCGGACCCTAACTCTTGACCTAATGGTCAGATTATGGTCTATAATCGGACCGAAAATAAATATCATACCTAGATATAAGCTTGACTGAGATTGCTTTAGAAAACTTTAAAATAGATGCTAAATAATAAACTAACTGTTGACGACGGACGGAAAACGGACAATCGACAATTCTCAGAGTTTACCATGCGCTTAGATAAGAGTGATGTAGTAAAATTTTGCGAAGGGAAAAAGATTATTGCTCATCAATAATACTATCAGTCAATGATGTGAAATTTTCAACTGACTAGTTTCATAGTGTGGCCCGGGTACGTTTCCAGAACAAAATAGGCAGATTCACTTTAAAGGTCTTCATAGTAAACCGGTTATTTATGATGTTTATAGATCTAACGATTTCCATGGACAGTAATTGTTGTGTGAAATAAATGAATCGATTTTCCCAGATTCGTGTTGACGGTCGTGTCTAAATTCTTACCCAAGGTACCGAAAGTAAGACGAAATGGAAACAGTCATCCGTCTACTTATAAGATTCAGCTTCAGATACGAAAAAAGTAAACGGTTACAAGACACTTTTCTCGCCAACACCATGTTCTTTTTGTTTTTCTTTGGTTGGATTTAACCTCGCACCGACACATGATAGGTCATATGGCGACTTTCCAGCTTTAATGGTGGAGGAAGACCCCAGGAGCCCCTCCGTGCATTATTTCATCACGAGCGGGCACATGGGTAGAACCACCGACCTTCCGTAAGCCAACTGGATGGCTTCCTCACATGAAGAATTTTCGTCTGTTCACATGCTAAATATATATATATATGCAATCTGGGCCAATTTGCCTTAAAATTTAATGTTCTGGATAAAAACGGAATCGGCAGTCTGAAAATGACACATGATGAAGTGCAAAGTTTGCTCTACTCTTCTCTGATAGCTCTCAAAACTGTATATTTTTCCGGCCGCAGGCCGGTATTGATTTCATCTTTACTTCCTGTTTATATCTTGGGTGAAGGTCATTTAACAACTTAATTAAACTGTACATTTTGACTGGTGGATGAAAAATTCCACAGGTTTCCAAATGGAATAGATAATATTTTCTTAAGAAGTGTGCAGGTGCTCTGAGCTGTATTGTTAGACAGTATAATCCGTTGCAATACTCCTATGGAAATAGCTCGTAAAACGTAATAAACCTGAATCCCTTGTGGCAGAGTCTACTCTTATACAGAATGATCTCGCTAAACGATTTACAGTCAATTTATCCCCTAGTCAACTCGTCCCCAATTTGGTCATTTCGTATCCTTTGACGATTTCAAAAATGGCTATTTTGCCCCCCCCCCGCCCCCCCCCCCCCCCCCCCACACACACCCTTCCTTTTTAGTCTTATTTTTTGTCAAAGTTTCCTAGATTATAATTAATATAATTATTATGTAAAATATTTATTCTGTAAAATAGAACATAAAAAAAAACATGAAAATTTTACTTTAAAAACTACATTTTGTTTTGCTTTATAAATACCTGATTTTATGTGAAAGTGCAGGGTGTATATACGTTTCGTAGCTTAAAGACGCGCCACACAATATATCCATTATTTTGTTTTATTTTCGTTTGTTTTGGGTTTAACGCCGTTTTTTAACATCATTTCAGTCATGTAACGGCGGGCAGTTAATCTAACCAGTGTTCCTGGATTCTGTACCAGCAACTAACTACCAACTTCCCCACATTAATTATCAGAGGTGGAGGACGAATGATTTCAGACACAATGTATTTTTTCAAATCGTCACGGAGAACATACGCCCCGCCCGGGGATCGAACTTGCGACCCCGCGATCCGTAGACCAACGGTCTCCCTACTGAGCTAAGCGGGCGGGCTTGTATTATTTTGTATTTCCATGATGGTAATTATACATGCTTTGCATAAAGAAAATGAGAAATAACAAGTATTTATTAAAATTGACAGTGACATATATAAGTCCAAGACAATGTGTTTAATGTCTAAATAGTAAATATATTATTAAATTAATGTAGTAGTGTGCACAGTGCTTGATGTATTAAGGTGAGTGTAGACAACACTTTGTTTTCAGTGTAAGATAATTATTATTCTATGTTTGTAAAACTAAACTAGCAAGAGAATGACTGAATAAGTTTGTAGATAAAGTTGTGAAAACACGAGAGGACCTAATTGTCCACCTGTCATCCTTTAGAACAGCTGTATTATGCCAGTATTATCAGAATGATTTGCACGAAGTTCATGTGGGAGGAAACAATTATATCACTAGGTCGTGGTGTGTCTTTAAAGTGCACATTGACTAATGCGGTCGTGCATCATTTTTAAAGATACTTTTTGTTTTGATTTTATTTTCGTACTAATTTCAACGCAAATTTGTGAAATTTTCAAATTTACTGTGTCCTTGTCCCCATTTAATTGTGAATATAATAGGAGTACATTACTTAGAGCAGCCACTAGGCTGATATAAATTCCAAAGACATAAATCTACACAACATACGAGTACTTCTTCATTTAGTTACGTTCTAGATTGAAGAGAATTGTGATGAATGGTGCTTTTGATAGCTACATAAAGGGAGATTACCCATCCTAGCCGCATGCTAAATAATGAGAACAGTTTTGTCCCTAGACGTAGTCAATTATAAGCATGTACACACTGAAGTATCATATTACATTATTACGACCTATTTTAACAGTGGATATATCATACGATGTTTTAAACAGTGGATATATCAATCAAGGAGGTGTTCACAAAAGAAAGTGAAGAAATATACTACCTATCCAGTTAACCAATACTTGGTTCATACTTTACTGAAATATTTTCTAAATAATTGAGGAACTGAAGCCGAGAGTCGTCTGTTTGATGCCTTAACCTTGTGACATTATTACACGATTCAGCACAATTCTAACCTGAACTTGATTTGAAGAGGTACATCCAATCAACATACGACGTTTCAGCATCATAATCCTTCCTGCCATTGTCTTTAAATCATAAAATCCAGGAAGTAGATTTGGTTAAGCTCATATTCCTTTTCCTAAAAGAAGAATATAAAGGGGAGGTTATAAATAGGCAATACATAAATCAGTATGAAACTATTTATGAAAGAACAACTATTGTTTTTATTTTATTTTGAAAACATTACTTTGTAGTAATATTTATAACTACAAGCCTCACAACTGAGGCCATCATTCGCAGAATATTAGCATGTGTTTCGGTCAAAAATTACAATGTTCCTCACATTTGCAAGGCTTCCAACGAAGATGTCTTGTATCATACTGAGAACGTAAATACATCCAAGAAATAAGAAACAAGCAGGTTATGACGGGACTGACTCACCTGACCATAACATTGAATGCTACACAATGTTTTTGTGCTCAACACTAGGATGCTACTGACTATGGCAAGCTTAAAGAAGTCCATCCAGTCACTCATTTCATGTTAGAGTGCTACAGATCAGATTTGATAAGGGAATACCGATCCAGAGATTTATGAAGAAAACAAGTAAATTCAGTGCATTGGTATCTCCCGCCGAACGGGGTAAGGATGCATAGTCTGCCTACAAAAAATGATGTTAAAAATAGATGCTAGTTTGGTTCAAATCTTTCAATCATTACTAAAGTACATAATTTCAACATAAGGTATTGATTAAAATACATTTTCTGTTTTCAGTAACACTGACCTTGAGCCAGTCAATACAAAATGCAACTGAACTGAATTAGTTTCTGCGGAAGATATCTATGAACAAAGTTTGGTCTATATGTCTCATTCCTAACTAAGGTTACAGTGTCCCTGATTAAAGCAACCCAAAATGCAGCAAAAGCATTGGTCTCTATGCAAGCTCGGTCCCTATTTACCAAATTTGGACTATTTACCATATTCGTAAACCGAAATCATTGTGCCAAAACCATGTGGCTGCTTCACCTTGATCCAAGCAGCTCAAAATAAAACTAAAGCTTTGGCCTGCATGCAAGTTTTAAAGAGACCAAGTCTGACTGCAATTTGTCTGTTTTTAGTAACATCGATCTTGACAATGACCCCAGTGGCCAGAAGGAATACCAAAGATTCATTGGTCGCAATAAGTCATAGCACAAAAATAGACAACCCCATTTACAACGAACTACACTATATTAGTACTAAGGTTCATAAAACATCTCTCTGAATATTGTATAGCAACTAACATTTCTGCTGATTACTGAGGTCAGTTGGAAGTAAATTACATGGCTTCTGTCTGACTGAATATGTATAGGAAACTCTAAGTACGTGTTGGTTGGATGAGAAGTCATTAAAAATAAAAATACCTCTGTATTCAACAGTGTTAACAATCAAAACAAATATTTATTATATAACTTATAATTTGGGTCGTATTCGCATTAAAATTAGAATAAAAGTTTTGTTCTAAATCTAGTCAAGTACTTTAACAACAGAGGTCCCGGTTTACGACAAAATCAAATTTCCTTTTAGGACCCAGTTTGTGAGGCAACGATGTAGTAAGCATGTCTAGGGCAGCATTCGAAGTACCATAGCAAGATCGGTTAGTAGCAAGACCGGTTATCTGCTGCCCGTATTACAGAAATACTCGATATGTTCACGACAGCTTCATCCGTCCCTCGTGACGCCATTCCTTGAGTAACAACCTGAATTATTTTACTTGATATAGGCAGAAATTAGAATATATATACATGCATTTATTTACAAGTTGAACCGAAAGACCACATACATTTTAATCATCATTTAATTATCAAACTTAGGAAAGTGGAGCGTTACTATTGTTCCTCTTTCGCCTATAGTTTATGGGATTTGTAGTCGATATTTATGCACATCTTATAAATCTAACTGGTTTACAGTATCAAGATAAACACAGATATTGTTATATTAGAATGTCTTTATATTCATTGTCATATATTCACTTCTATTAGGAATAATGCAGCTGTTCTGTCTGACCCTGATAACAAGGCACATAACCTTAAGAAACTAGTATGATGACGACATATAGGAAATCCCGGTACGATTATTGAAAACAATTCTCGCCTACTATGACATTTATATATCCTCGGTGGAATGCTGATACATTTTGAAAGTTTTTAACATTTTGAAAGTTTTTACAGACAGAGCTATAATTGCATGATGTAATGGTCATGGGTGATTTTAATCTTCACATCCACGATGACACAAATGCAGTAAAAGAATTCAATAATTCTTTGTACGCCATGGGTTTGCAACAGCATGAACAATTTAGTACACACACTGGTGGTAACATTCTTGATTTGGTCCTTACGGAAGTTGTGAATGGTGTTGAAGTAGTTTCTTGTGAACAGGGTCCATACATTTCTGATCACTGTGCAGTTAAAATTGTGATAAATGTTAGAAAGGAAAATATAACCAGTGAGGTGTTGCTTTTTAGAAATTTTAAAGACATGGATACGAACACATTTTCAAGTGATCTGAGAAAAATGACCATCGAAAGTGATAATGTCGACTTTTTTTGTTGAAGAATTTCAGACAGCAGTAGGAAAGATTATGAACTCACACGCACCATTTATAGAAAAAACAATCATCCGTCGCGCTCCAAAACCCTGGTTCACAGAAAAACTCCTTCACCTTAAAAGAGTGGCTCGCAAATCTGAACGTTTGTGGAAGAAACATAGACAATCACATCTGCATGAAGCCTTCAAAACAGCACGTAAAAACTACGAAAAAGAGCTCAAACATGAGAAAAAATCATCTGTGAGTGAAAAAGTTCTAAATGCAAAAGATGACTCGAAAAAGCTTTATAGATTTGTATCTGAGACAATAGGAACTAGGTCTGAGAACCCTATGCCAACTGGACATGACAGCACACTGGCTGAGAAATTTGCAGATCATTTCATGAATAAAATCGAAAAAATTCCAGACTCGTTGAAACATTTCGATAATTTTCAACCATGCGAAAAAGATATTCCTTGTTTTGACAGTTTTATAGATCTGAGCGAGGAAGAAATTAGAAAACTTATAAACCAACTACAGACGAAATCATGTGAACTTGATATTCTACCAACAAAAGTGCTAAAATCGTACTTAGATGAGCTGTTGCCTGTTATTACCAAATTGGTTAATTTGTCGTTGCGCGACGGCATCTTTCCAACAAAATGGAAACAGGCAATTGTAAGACCTTTGTTGAAGAAAATGGGACTGGAACTTGAATTCGCAAACTACAGGCCTGTTAGTAACCTATCGTTTCTGTCAAAATTAATTGAAAAAGCAGCTCTGTTCAGGCTCAATGATCATGTAAACAAACACAATCTTCTACCAAAAAACCAATCTGCTTACAGGAAAAACAATTCTTGCGAATCAGCATTGTTACGTCTAGTAAATGATTTACTAGATGCTATGGAGAAGAAAGAAGTTACGGTGCTAATTGCCATCGATCTCAGTGCCGCCTTTGATACTGTAGATCATGACATTTTTGTTGATGTGTTAAGCAAGCAGTATGGCATTTGTTGAACAGCACTGAGCTGGGTTGATTCCTATCTGCGCCCCAGAAGTTGCAGTGTAAGTGTCAATTCAACCAGGTCATTTCCACGCCAATTAAATTGTAGCGTTCCACAAGGGAGCTGCTTAGGACCGTGGCTATATTTGACATATGCGGGGACACTGTTTGATGTTATTCCGCCGTCGATTTCAGTTTACGGCTTTGCGGATGACCACACTGCTAATAAACGCTTTAAACCATCATCTCCAACAGTAGAATCCCAGGCAATACAAGAACTTGAACAATGTGCTAAAACAATCAACAATTGGATGAATGAAAATAAGCTCAAAATGAACACTTCCAAAACCGAGTTCATCATGTTTGGTAGTAGGCAACAGCTCTCTAAGTGTTCAACTGACAAAATATGCATTGTAGGTGATGAAGTGAAATCAGTGAGCTTTATTCGATATCTAGGTGCATACCTGGATGAAAACTTGAATCTAAAAGAGCATGTAAAACGAAAGTGTAGAACAGCAATGCCCAATTACTTCAGAATAAAATGTATCCGGAAATATCTTACCAAAGAGGCTACCGAAACCCTTGTGCTGTCATTGGTGATATCCCATTTAGATTATTGTAATGTCATTCTGTATGGTATTGCTCAAAGCGAAGTAAACAAAATGCAACGAATTCAGAACATGTGTGCAAAACTTGTCCTAAATCGAAGAAATATGACAGTTCCAAGCAAGCGCTGTATGATCTTCACTGGCTACCAATCAAAGCCAGAATCACATTCAAAATGCTCACCTACATGTAAAATTGTTCATTTGGAAACTCTCCAGAATATCTTTCTGAACTTCTCATAAAACAAACACAGACAAGGAACTTGCGTTCTTCAAATTCCGTTAATGGGTGTTTCGTTGTTCCTTTCAACAAGCGCAAAACGTTCAGCGACAGAAGTTTTGGTACTGTTGGACCTAAACTCTGGAATGAATTGCCTCTCGAAATAAGGAACTCAGACACAATAGATGTTTTCAAAAAGAAGTTGAAAACTTATTATTTTGGAAATTACTTTGCACTCTTTTAGAGACGGTGACTGTGATTTTTAAGAGATTGAAGTAACGTGAACTGGATGATTTTATTATGTAAATACATTCGAATATGAACTGTTTTAAAACAAATACAAAAATACGGTTGTTTGTAATAACTTATGGACATGTCGCAATAACCCACTTATTCTTACTTAATAACAAACAGCTATCTTACTGTATCTTAATTCTCTAATATTTTATTAATCTTATCTGATGCCTGATCTTTTGTTTAATGCTTACTAAATAGTTTATTCACAATGATATTTATGCTTATTTATGTCATATGTCATTTAAAATGTCTTAATTTTTGTCGTATTTTTTATGTATTTGTAAAACGCCATTGAATATGTTTTACGTAAAAATAGGGGTTTAATCAAATAAAACAGTTTCAGTTTTAACAGTTTCAGTTTCATCTAAGTTTATTCATTTCGATGGTTTTTAAATCACAGACTACAATTTCAGGCCATGCTAACAATTCTACTTTTGCTATAAAGAAGACACTCAGCATCCTACCACCCGCCCCATAGCCGGGCATTACTTCAGACACGGTCGGGTGACATGGTCTGTTGGTAACTATTTCGATTGAGGATTAGACGGAAGTAATGCAAGACTTTTATTATCAAAGGTGTGTATGCTCTCACCTGTCTTGTTTACCCCTCTTTTATCTATTACACCATATGCTCACCACAGGTTATTCGTTCTAGATACCTCTCGTATAAAATCTCAGACACATCACGGCACAAATGCGCTCAAAACCAACATACCTGTTTAAAATTAATTGCGGCCCGGACATTTATGTTATGTTGCCTGAAAAATAATGGCTATCGGTTAATTATTGCAAAATGAGAAGCAAACTTTCTAGAACAAGGTTTCCTTTGAACCTAGATCTAAAGTAATACATGGCAAAACTTACTCGTTTAATTCTTCCTTTGTAACTTCAAAGAACGGAGTTCTTTTTATAACAGCAGCATTATTTACTAGCAGATCGATTGGTCCAATATCTTCAATAATTTTCTTGTCATATCCCAATCTGATATATTTAGTAGCAGTGTTTCAATTAAGAGTACCTAAAAGAAAAAGTTCTCTAAGAAAAGCATACATAAAGTACAGCCTTATATCATAGTAACTTACTTAACGAAAATGTCCATTTATCTGGACAGAATGCCATGTTGGACGGGATGTAATCCATTTGTACTAAACATGTAGTTCAAATATGCTATTCACCTTAACACAGGAAATTGTCACCATGATAATACAATCTAAAAGAAGATTCTTTGGAAACAGAAATCGCAGCAAAAATAAACAAACAGAACAACAACAACAAAATAAAAAGAAATCGCAGCAAAAATAAACAAACAGAACAACAACAACAAAATAAAATATAATAGCAGACTGTTAGAATCTGTTCATGAGAGGTAATGAAAAGTGCAATTCCCCTTACACCCCCTGGCAATGGCTTAATAAGCAATGCATTTTTATCAAACGCATACTCTTACATTATTTAACAGCTTGCGGTCAAAAACATACAGAAATATCATCTCGTCAGCAAACAAAATAGTGTATAAGTCATTCATACTAATAAATATAGTATGAAAATACTATTGTAAATATGTTTAAGGACAAACGGATCGTTTATTTTGTAATTTTTAACAGCAATGCGTACCACTTGTTTCAGGCTGCCTGTGTTCTGCTAATGCCGAATACCTTTGCGCCAAAACTGCCCAGTTTCATCGCAATTCGTCTTCCGATATCTTTAATTAACAAATATTTACATGTTGATAATGAAAGCACTATTTTTTTAATTCGTACGTCGCATTACTTTGATACTTGTAGCAACAGTGACATGTTGTCCAACAGGGCTCAATGTCAGTCTCTGACATCCTGGCAAGACCAGGTTCGAGTTCTTTAAATTGTGTATAAATAATGATCATTTTTGAGTTTCGGCCATGACAAAATCAAAGTCAAAGGAAAACCTACAATTACTAACCTACCAACTACATGGAATACTTTTAGCTATTATAATATGACGACTATTAGGCCAGGTTTTCAAACAAAAGCCATTGATCCTGCTCTCAGTGACCGAACCCAGTGTCAAACCTTGAGGTGTACAACTTCAATCCTATTTAAACAAAGTCAAAGCCTATAATTTTGCTTTTACTGACGGAATCTTAGGTTGAATATTCAGATGCACTTATTCTTTCCTAACAAATGTTTTCATCAAGATATTTTGTCTCAAATGATGCATTATTAGTACATGTAGTTCTAATATGCTTGTATCTGTTAAAGCACGCTTACGCTAGAAGACGTCACGTTAACGTGCGATGACGTCAAAGCTTTTGTTGCGACCAAGAAAGAGCGCTACTAGTTATATCTAGCTTTAGATTGAAGGCATATTAGAATTTAAATAATTTATAGCAAAACCGTGTTTTGACACTATTTATACACTCGGGCGGTAATACGTCGTACAAATAATTTCAACCGACGTATAACCGCCATCGTGCATATATAGTGTTAAAGCACTCTTTTGCTATAAATTATTTCTTAAATAGTGCAGTGAATGCCACGAAAATATCGCGAACCGTAGGATGTCAGAAAAAAAGCGTCTGAAACAATAATTTGTTGGCAGACGGTTGAAAACTTGAATAATTTAAGGGGTGTAGTCCTATATATAAGCCAAATTACATATAGCTATACAAAGCAAAACAAATCTGATATGAGAGTGTTAATAAAAGTGCTTTGTTTTTACTTATAAAATACCTGCAAAGAAGATTCTCAATGAACTACAGAGTTCTTAATGAAGGTCTGTCATAAATGATATTAAAATCAGCAAAACGGGACAAAAGTTTGATAGTAATACTAAACAGATATCCAGTGACAGTCTGAGCTCATAACATGAGTCGAATTAGTTGAATTTTACGGCGAATAGACCCAAAAAGGTCATATATCACATGGATTTACTTTTATGAGTCGCGGCGTTGTATTGACATCAGACACTGGCAACCCTAAACCCGTCATACAAGTGCCAAAAATGTTTTATACTCTATTCCTATTTCCTTCAGCGAAGCGAGAAGGTACGATGGCGAGAGTAAGGTAAGTGCCTTTGCTCTTAAGATTATAAACGAACACACGGAAGTACAATAAAGAAGCTTAAAGATAAGACGGTACGGTAGGAAACAGTTCGTGCTTCATCATCGTACATGCGCTCTTCGCGTTTATATAGAGGACATGCGCTGGCCCAAATAGTATATCAGAATAATATCTGGGTTTAAACTTTATGAAGAATATGACTGAAAAGAGCTGATCTGATTTTCTATTGATAAAAGTCAATAACGAAATGTTAGGTTTGAACGCAGTGAAATTAGAATGAAAACACGCCATTTCAATTTTGTTACCATATATGCGCATGTTTGCCCTGTTAGGTTGTAAGTAAAACATGTTTGTCACAGTCTCTAACCTCTTTACGTAGGAATTCGTTTTCGTTCCTTTATCTGAATAGACTACTTTACCTCAAGTCTATGTTTGTGATTATATTTGACCAAAATGTCTCAAGACGTCATGATGTATCACGATTTATACATAAACGTTCAGGTCATTTAAGAACCAAATTTTATAAAATCTCAAATAATATCATTTCTCGGTTTCTGGCACAGAAACAAAAAGAAAACACCTTCACATCAATGTAAAGCAAGTATGGGCATATATAACAAAGTAAACCAAACAGACAACGATGACAAAATAAAATAACACAGTAGGCACATTAGGTTGATGTTTGGACACAATATCTCCGCTTTTACGGTGGTAAAAGAAACAATACCAACTCTGTGTCCTGTCGTGTGCAGTTTCAGTTAGAGCGGAGTTTTCTGAACATCAAACCGAGTTAAATTCCCAAGTAGTGCTTGGCGTCTGGCCGTTCCATTGTCACTGGATGCATGCGCATAAGGTTCGTTAGATATATATATCATTCGGTCAATTTTTGCCTTCTTCTGGTGAATATCTCATCATATCCATTGGCTCAAGAGTCAATAATTGTATAATGTAGGTCCGGAAAGGAAATCTAGTGTTGTCACAAATGAAAGTTTCAGTAAATCTCCGGGAGAGAAGTCAATCTGCAAAGAGGTTCTCTTCAAAACAATGAAGTTAGTCCAGGATATATTATTTAAACAAATAATAATAATAATAATAATAATACAGCTGAATATCATTACCTCGATATCGGTTAACTCGATAATCCGGTTAGCACGATGTGTTTGAGTCGGTCCCGATTTTCCCCTATTTATCTTAATGTAATTATTTATCGTTACCTCGATATGCTTAGCTC